>NC_073693.1:13707709-13996759 GCF_029784155.1 Uranotaenia lowii
GCCCATTTTTTGATCTCTTATGACATTATTTCAAATGATAATTGGTACTAATGCCGTTATTTGTAGCATCTTAAAGAAAATATCGCTCTACAATGGAAATTTCAATCGAAAAATTAATCTGAAATTTTCGAAATTTCATAAGAAAATGGCGATTTATTGATAAGATTTATTTCACTTGAACAAGATAAATTATTCCGGCAGAATGTCATTATAAAACCAAAACATCTTGTCGCGGACTTTTTGTAGTGTTGTTACCTTCGAAAACGCCAAATCAATTTGTTTAAGTATAGCTGTCATTGTCTCATAAAAAAACAATCCCTCTATCCGGAATCCGAAAATTCCTTTTCCGTTAAGGCGCAGTTCTTGCAGCTTCCGACCGGGACCAAAAAGCTGCAAATATGGATCGCAACTCGCAACGCCTTGCATTTCCCAGGTAAATATGGTCAATTAATATCCACAGGAAGCACAAGCATATAATTAACATTATTATAGGTTCCTGGTAAAAGACTTCTTCGTTTGTTGGAGGAGCAGAACGTCTTTCGAACGGAAGGTGGTTGGAAACGGCTGGAAGAACAGAACTGTTCTGTTTATTGGAAATTGCACGTTTAACATCCCAATAAACGCAGGTGTCCTTGCCTGCTGCTGACAGCAAATCTGGAAAATCGATGACCTAGTTGAATTGCAGCAGAATCGGAAGAAAATTCAATCAAACGCAAGTGTTATTAATGTTTATTGTGAGGTGTGTAAAGTGCAACTATAGTGATAAAAGGTGATAAATATAAAAACTATGCATTGTACAGTGTTTTTCTTTTTCAATTTTGCGGTTCTGGAAATTATTTGTACAGCTTTCTATGGGTTTTCGGACAGTGTTAAATCACAAAATCAACTTAAAATCAAAATCAACATCTCTAATTTGTTTTCTAACTGATGACGATTCGATCAGGTTGACAGCCTTTTGTTCACGGCTAGAAAAAATTTGATATGAAACCTTATCTATTGTATTTATTGGAAAGTATCCTTTTAGCAAATCTTGGCCATCAATGCCCGATATCCTCTGCCTTCTAAGCGATTGCCCATGCTATGTGCTATCGAGTCACACGAGAGAAAAAAATCTTTATAACAAAATTTCTCCAGCGAATGAATGGATTCAAATTAACTACGATGTGATTCGCCACCAAAATTACATATGTTTGTTTACATTCTAGTCGAATGTGAAATGTCATTTTCCGTAGCCGTTTTCAATGCTGCTATTGGACTAAAAAGCTTTTGGTTTTGTAAATAGGTTTTGTAAATGTTGTATAGAGGTCTTCTAAACCGAAATATAAATGGATGAGAAAAATCATCCTGAAATTTATATCAGTTTCATATCCAGGTTATGTAATGGTTCTGTAGCTATCCTGAAGAAAATTTATATAACTATCTTCTCAGAATACGCTTTACGGCTATTAGGACTTTCTCCATCCCATTAAAAAACCATCGTTTTTTTATAAAACCTTCAAGAGTTTAAAATGTTGCTTGGGATAGTTCCTCTAAATTGCCCCCCCAAAAATGTGGCACGGGCTTCATTCCCACAACAAGAAAGCATTTGTTGTTGAAAAATGGCGGATGCATGTCAGGTGTAGGTAATTTTGATAAATTTTTCGAATGTTACAATCTTTCAAATGTACAAGCAAATGAATATTCGAATAAAGATGCATTGCAAAAAAGGATTGCGTTTGAAAAAAAGTCATTTTGTCTGTTGCCTGCCTGTGCCTTACTGAAATGTTCAATACATAAATAAAAATAATTTCAATAAATTCTTAGTTTTTTTAAAACAAAATTTGAATTTACTATCACCGAGAACCTAGTAAAATTAGGAATATTTAAGGAATTTAAAAAGTTCGGATCTCATTCCAAACTGAGAATTTTTCGAAATGATTCAATGTTATGTTGAATTGTTGTAATTTTTTTTATTGAGATTTTGTAGATTGAAATCCCTTGGTTGAAAAATCGTAAAATTTTTCAAATTTTCCCCCTTCATTTCAGTTCCCCGATTCTATCAGAGGATAACAATTTTTGGATTCCCTGATTCTTGTAGTAAAAGTCATCAGTGAAATATGTTTTTGAATTTTTTAATATTTTGTTTTTGTTTTTTCATGGACAGTTTTGAACTCAAGTCACTTAAAATTTTTATTTCTACTCTTTGAAAAAAATCATTTTTTAATTTTCTAAAACTTCAAAATAGAATTGTAATGCTAGATTTTTTTTCCTTCAATTGAACTTAAAACTTATTTTCAATTTTAAGACTGCATACTCCAGCTTACAAACCTTCAAATGATGAAAATCCCTCAATTATCAATAAGAAATAAACCGAAATAAGCTCGAACTAAGCTCATTCTATTTCTCTTTACAGATATGTCACTGTGCCATTTCAAGCTGTGCAACATGGGACGTAAAAGGAACACCCGATTCTTGCACTTGTAAGTATTATTATGATTTTTTTTTCTTAACGCCATCATAGAGGTTTAATACCTACCCGACCAACTTATCAGTAAAAAAATCATCAGTGGTAAAATGTAACTATTTCTTAAAAAATAATCGTCAATGTTCAGTCTACTAAAAATCATAATTTATGCTTTTTGATTTTTGTGAATGGTAAAATAAAACTAATGAATGACACAAATCACTCCACCCTCCCATATTCTACTCGTATTTTGATCATAGGTGTAGATAGCATATTTAAAGGCGTTCCGATTATCGATTATCAAAAATGTGAAACAATCAATAACGATTTTAATATCCGTCTTTTCCTCTTTCAGCTGGAACTAAATTTCGAGCACCGACATCGATCGATCTACATGAAAAAGAGAACACAAATACAAATCTGAATGCTCAATCGGACTGACGACATCTTTCAACATGACATAACCTAGCAGCCATCACACTCGTCGAAGAAGATCAAAAGTCAAATGCTTCTCCATGCGTGATATGACAAAACGGAAACACACCGAGGTTGTCGGTCAAACAACAATCGGAAAGAGGAACTCCCCCCTACACCAGGATAAACTAGCGCAGCTACCCAAACTGTATTAGTAGTACTGATCCAAATTCACGATCTTTCATGCTAAACTACTTAAGAGAAAAATTAATTGGCAAAAGTTAATTGTATATTTAACAAAAAATCAAACAATATTAAATTATTATGAAGGAAAAACACTACAATTTGGATTGGTTTACACAAACACACCTACACAAACATCATTCGGCACACCACCTGATACCAAAAAACTCAACTGTATTAGCACAATTGTTACTTTAGTTCAATGGACGAAAAGTATTGAATATTTTTTTAAATCAATCCTCTACTTTAGTATAAATTATAGCTCTGCTATCGCATCATCATTCCAACTAAGTTTACACAATAATTTAAAGGAAAACAAAACAAAAAATAAAATCATTCCTACAATTAGGCCAGCAGACAGGTCAATGATCAATCGTATTATTAGACATAGGTCTCAGACAACAGTCAATCTCAAGTCAGCCATACTATTCGACTATTTAATTTAGAAAACATAACCGCCTCATTGAGTTTGTTTAGAGCATATTGAAACCGAATAAAACCTAAATTGATGTTAAGATAATAATTTTGCACATTTGTTAGCATGTAAGGAAAATGAAACAAAAACTATACTATTGTTATTAATCATTCACAATTTCTCTTCATTGATTAAATAAAACAAGCAAACAAAAAAGACAAAACCATGAATTATAAAAACAATTGTGTAACTCTTTATAACCTGATGAAACTGGAAGAAATTTTCCCTGATGAAGCTGGGGATTCGTCAGAATCTGGACCCAGTTCAAGAGATCCTCTCTGTATATGTGTAAATAATCGTCAGCATAGAATGTAAACTGATTAATTAACTAGCATTAGATGTTATATTATCAACATATGATCATCATCAACTGAGAATTTGAATCAAAATAAATCGCAATGAATGAAAAAATGATACCTTATCGTTAGTTTGATATTGATATATTTTACCTAAAATTTTACATGATAAAATCACACAATAATTTACTGAATTTACAAATGTGTAATCTAAGCATATCTGTTGCTTGTTTCATGTTTTTAAATTTTTACCTTCATGAATTTTTTAAAAAAAATTTAAAGTTATTGAAGGTTTTTTAAAAATGTGCTGTGAAGTTACGGCCTCAAATGAAAGTGCTCAATTTGAATGGCGAAATATGAAACAGGTTCTTATCAGAACCTTATTTTTAAACATATTTTTATGAAATAAAAAGAGGCTTAACAACGAACAACAAAACGTGCCCCAACAATTCGTTATTTATTCCTTTTTAATAAATTCTTTGCCTATTTGTATGCGTTTAATATTGTCTGCGTTTCACAATGAATTTAAAACTTCACAAATCAGTAAACACTTTTAAATATTTCTACAAAATAACGGAACTCTACGGAAAATGAAAACCTGTTTCATGCTATAAACGTCCAATGATGGAGTCTTGGGTTGAATTATTCTTTAGGATGAAATTTCCAAAAAAAATCTAATAAAGTTGTTGCAAATGTTTCTATTAGTTTTTTCGATCATCTGCCTTTAAAAATGAAATTTTTAGCGAACGTGGAAAGAGATATAAATAGAGTAAGTATTTTGGAGCTTTTTGGTTGCTCCTAATGCATTCATTTAAAAACTTAAAAACGTTTAACATAATTCTTCCCTGAAATCCTAGAAGACATGGATGCCAGGTGGTTTTGTCAAAAATCAGGGCATCACAAATTCTGCTTGAATTGCATAAATAAAGGCGAAATACAGGTACTGTAGACGCCTTAATTTATGCACTGAGGCAATCAGAATCGTGGCAGGCCTGCTGCACTTTATATGAAAAACACCAATTTATTATCATCTGAACCGAACATTATTATCGGTTAAAATTAATACATTTTATTGCAGATTTGTATGATATTCTGAAAGTTTAGCTATTAATTCGATTTAAGATTTGATTTTTTTTTTTCGAAAATCAGGTCAATTCAGTACATTTTAAGACAATTTTTTCAAAATCAGGACAATTTAAAAATCAAGACGGTCTTCCGAAAATCAGTACAAATCCTATTTATCAGGACACCTGGCACCTCTGTTAGAAGACAGGAATGCAAAATTTCAAAGCACGCAGCCAAATTTACTAGCTACACTATTCGCCACTAGGTGTCAGTGAAGTATAGCAAAAAGAAAATCCAATTCTTTGATCTTTTCAAATTCGATTTTGTATTTCATCGAATCGAGAAGCATCAAGAATAATAATAATAAAGCCTCAGATTTTGAATTTTTGGTTTACAAACCTACATCAAAAGTGTCCCGGGATTCCAGAAAACTGTATAGATATTCCTAAGCTAAATAAAAAGAAAACATCTCTCATGTAGTACACGATATTCCAATCGAAATGATATTTATTGCACATTTCAAAATGCTTTTGATAATCAATTGAAATTAAATTAAATAACTTAGTTTGATTATATTTCAGCAAATAAATTGAGATCTCACTATGTACACAACACATTGAGGTGTACGCACTAAATCGGTTGTAGGGAGAAAAAAACTCTAAAACAATTCTCAACCAAACTTGAATAAAAGCAAGAAGTGACTGGGGGTGGTACGCTCAATTGATTAAAAACCGCTTCGCATTTACCGTCTTAGATTCTAAATACTGCCTACAGATATTCTCGTTGCGATTGCACTATGGTCGGACAATTTTACTAGCTAAACTAAACTTCCGCATGGTCGGGTAATTGGTTGTTTGCTTTTTTGTTGATGTTTTTTTTTGGTAATCCGACCTCAGTCATCTAGAAGCTTTATGGTTTTGGTTTGAAAACGAATGCGGTTGTTGTTTTTCGCAGGACCATCTAGCAGCATATTTTTGGAAATCCCATGTTCTCGACCATCGTCGAGCTGACTCCAAATCGTTTTCACCTTTGTTTTGGGCAGCTTCTTAGGAGTTTTCCTGTTATTGAAATAGGATCAAAATAATATGTTGAATCAAAGTTTACAAAAAAAAACTATTTAGTTAAGCACCTTTTTGTCATTTTGACTGGGGCACATCCCCGTTTTTGGTCCTCCAGTTGTTGGTCAAGCATTCTGAAGACGAATATTGAATTTTAGTACCAACATGATATAAGCTAAAATATAACAAATAATCAACCTTCTAAAATGTTTCGGCAACGACCTAGGTTTTGGTGCAGCGCAGTAGGTGTTGGGATCCTCCGGATGATAACCGTAGTCCTCTCCACGTACCCACTTTTCGTACCGATCCGGTTGGAAACGGCGCACAAAAGTGTCCATCGATATCTTGACCATATCGGGACGGCAGTTGCAAACCGAAGCGCGTTTCCCATACTCGACCCAACGCTCCGTGGCAAAATTGGTCGATTCGGCACAGTTGAACCCATGATTGAAACCGGCATGATAACCGTACGGAAACGTTATCATTATCTCGCCCGGTTCCTGGGTAATCTTATTGAACGGGATGCCGTTTTGTTTGAGCACCTGAATGCTGATGAGGGTCATTTTGTGCCTCAGGAAAGCTTTGCATTCATTATAATTGGCAGGGAAATACCGTTCGGCTAGTTTTTCTAGTTTTTTCCCATGCTCTGGGGGTATCGCGTACCAGGTTTTCGGAGCACCGAAGTGAAGATAATTTATGGAATACAGATCCATGTCTTCGGTGTGCCAAGCAAAAGTAGTCTTCCACATTCCGAAATAAAGGTAAGCCGTATTAACCCCGGCTATTGATATGTTGTAGTCTGTGTTAACGTAATCCAGTATAGTCCCCAGGCAGTTGATGTTCCACACTTTGATTTCTGGATCTGTTAAACTTCCCGGCACATCAGCGCCATAGGTTGCTGCAACATATGTGACGTTTTTCCAAAACTTTTTTTCCAGATCCTCGTAATCAAAGTGTCTCGGTGTAGCATGCCGCTCCTGACGTGTTTTTTCGTAAAACTCCTGTACGGTCATGGATCGCTTTTGGATGTTGAGCTGCTGATAGAGACCTTGCATACCACTGACCACTTGCGATATCGGTGTTTTTATCGTTACATTTATGTTCTTTAAATCGTAGCCCTGTTTACGGGGAATCCACTCAGGGGGTGGTACAACCTATAAAACAAAATCTCTCGAACACCCCTTAAACAAAAAACAAAATCCATACCTTTACCAGTCCAGCTTTGTGGGCACCCTTGGATTCCATGTATTTGATGTAGCCGGAAAAATCCTGGAACTCCTCCCAGCTGGGCCGAAACACCATTATCCGGGGGATGGCCATGGCACTGTCGATCCTGGTTTTAAACTTAAGAAAGAGAAAACTGAGCTTTTCTGTCCGTTTTGTGGATGGAATTTGTTTTGATCTATTTATTTTGACAGTTCTTGCAGCTGGAAGGGGACTATGGGGTTGTATAATGATTTTTGAATTATTTTATTCACAAGTTTTAGAATCCTAAGGAACAACGAACTACTTTGTTAATTCATAATTTATAACTCTAATTCATTTAACAAACATCAACATATTTCCAAGAAGCTTAATGGATATATTCTGGCTTTTCAAGTATCGTATTCGGTACTTACTGTTTTGGCCGGGAAGAAAATTTAAATTTTCCAGTGTGCAAAATCTATCTGATGGAGGGAGATTCTGGTATTCGCATTTTAACAACAAATGCACGGAAACAAATCAGATGATCAATATTTGCATGAATCGATGAGATTTTTTTAAATTATTATTGAAATTGTAAAATTAAGCGATGCGTAAGAAAATCACGATTCGAGCAATGAACTTGCGTTGGGTTCATTTTGTGATGATAAGAAAAGAGAGCTTTTTTTAATTTAATCGGTAAACAGTTAAAACAAATTTGAGATAAGAATTGTGGATTCGACGAACAGCACGTTGATATGTATAGTTTTTACAAAAACCAGTAAATCAGTGATAAAGTGGGCCCTACAACCCCTTGGGGCATTGAGAGTCTGCAAGAGGGCGGCAGAATGGCTCAAAGCTTTCGATTTTTGTTGTTTTTGGAACAAATTTGTTCTAAAATACTCTTAGGGGGCGATGAGCTCTAAAATATCGTGACAGGGGGCTGTGAAAAATTTAAAAAACCATCAACCATTTTTGTCATTTTTGTCATTTTTGTTATTTTTGTTATTTTTGTCATTTTGGTCATTTTTGTGTCATTTTTGTCATTTTTGTCATTTTTGTCATTTTTGTCATTTTTGTCATTTTTGTCATTTTTGTCATTTTTGTCATTTTTGTCATTTTTGTCATTTTTGTCATTTTTGTCATTTTTGTCATTTTTGTCATTTTTGTCATTTTTGTCATTTTTGTCATTTTTGTCATTTTTGTCATTTTTGTCATTTTTGTCATTTTTGTCATTTTTGTCATTTTTGTCATTTTTGTCGTTTTTGTCATTTTTGTCATTTTTGTCATTTTTGTCATTTTTGTCATTTTTGTCATTTTTGTCATTTTTGTCATTTTTGTCATTTTTGTCATTTTTGTCATTTTTGTCATTTTTGTCATTTTTGTCATTTTTGTCATTTTTGTCATTTTTGTCATTTTTGTCATTTTTGTCTTTTTGTCATTTTTGTCATTTTTGTCATTTTTGTCATTTTTGTCATTTTTGTCATTTTTGTCATTTTTGTCATTTTTGTCATTTTTGTCATTTTTGTCATTTTTGTCATTTTTGTCATTTTTGTCATTTTTGTCATTTTTGTCATTTTTGTCATTTTTGTCATTTTTGTCATTTTTGTCATTTTTGTCATTTTTGTCATTTTTGTCATTTTTGTCATTTTTGTCATTTTTGTCATTTTTGTCATTTTTGTCATTTTTGTCATTTTTGTCATTTTTGTCATTTTTGTCATTTTTGTCATTTTTGTCATTTTTGTCATTTTTGTCATTTTTGTCATTTTTGTCATTTTTGTCATTTTTGTCATTTTTGTCATTTTTGTCATTTTTGTCATTTTTGTCATTTTTGTCATTTTTGTCATTTTTGTCATTTTTGTCATTTTTGTCATTTTTGTCATTTTTGTCATTTTTGTCATTTTTGTCATTTTTGTCATTTTTGTCATTTTTGTCATTTTTGTCATTTTTGTCATTTTTGTCATTTTTGTCATTTTTGTCATTTTTGTCATTTTTGTCATTTTTGTCATTTTTGTCATTTTTGTCATTTTTGTCATTTTTGTCATTTTTGTCATTTTTGTCATTTTTGTCATTTTTGTCATTTTTGTCATTTTTGTCATTTTTGTCATTTTTGTCATTTTTGTCATTTTTGTCATTTTTGTCATTTTTGTCATTTTTGTCATTTTTGTCATTTTTGTCATTTTTGTCATTTTTGTCATTTTTGTCATTTTTGTCATTTTTGTCATTTTTGTCATTTTTGTCATTTTTGTCATTTTTGTCATTTTTGTCATTTTTGTCATTTTTGTCATTTTTGTCATTTTTGTCATTTTTGTCATTTTTGTCATTTTGGTCATTTTGGTCATTTTTGTTATTTTGGTCTTTTGGTCATTTTGGTCATTTAGGTCATTTTGGTCATTTTGGTCATTTTGGTCATTTTGGTCATTTTTGTCATTTTGGTCATTTTGGTCATTTTGGTCATTTTTGTCATTTTTGTCATTTTTGTCATTTTTGTCATTTTTGTCATTTTTGTCATTTTTGTCATTTTTGTCATTTTTGTCATTTTTGTCATTTTTGTCATTTTTGTCATTTTTGTCATTTTTGTCATTTTTGTCATTTTTGTCATTTTTGTCATTTTTGTCATTTTTGTCATTTTTGTCATTTTTGTCATTTTTGTCATTTTTGTCATTTTTGTCATTTTTGTCATTTTTGTCATTTTTGTCATTTTTGTCATTTTTGTCATTTTTTTCATTTTTGTCATTTTTGTCATTTTTGTCATTTTTGTCATTTTTGTCATTTTTGTCATTTTTGTCATTTTTGTCATTTTTGTCATTTTTGTCATTTTTGTCATTTTTGTCATTTTTGTCATTTTTGTCATTTTTGTCATTTTTGTCATTTTTGTCATTTTTGTCATTTTTGTCATTTTTGTCATTTTTGTCATTTTTGTCATTTTTGTCATTTTTGTCATTTTTGTCATTTTTGTCATTTTTGTCATTTTTGTCATTTTTGTCATTTTTGTCATTTTTGTCATTTTTGTCATTTTTGTCATTTTTGTCATTTTTGTCATTTTTGTCATTTTTGTCATTTTTGTCATTTTTGTCATTTTTGTCATTTTTGTCATTTTTGTCATTTTTGTCATTTTTGTCATTTTTGTCATTTTTGTCATTTTTGTCATTTTTGTCATTTTTGTCATTTTTGTCATTTTTGTCATTTTTGTCACTTTTGTCTTTTTGTCATTTTTGTTTTTTTTTTGTCATTTTTGTCATTTTTGTCATTTTTGTTTTTTTTTGTCATTTTTGTCATTTTTGTCACTTTTGTCATTTTTGCATTTTTGACATTTCTGTCTTTTTGTCATTTTTGTCATTTTTTCATTTTTGTCATTTTTGTCATTTTTGTCATTTTTGTCATTTTTGTCATTTTTGTCATTTTTGTCATTTTTGTCATTTTTGTCATTTTTGTCATTTTTGTCATTTTTGTCATTTTTGTCATTTTTGTCATTTTTGTCATTTTTGTCATTTTTGTCATTTTTGTCATTTTTGTCATTTTTGTCATTTTTGTCATTTTTGTCATTTTTGTCATTTTTGTCATTTTTGTCATTTTTGTCATTTTTGTCATTTTTGTCATTTTTGTCATTTTTGTCATTTTTGTCATTTTTGTCATTTTTGTCATTTTTGTCATTTTTGTCATTTTTGTCATTTTTGTCATTTTTGTCATTTTTGTCATTTTTGTCATTTTTGTCATTTTTGTCATTTTTGTCATTTTTGTCATTTTTGTCATTTTTGTCATTTTTGTCATTTTTGTCATTTTTGTCATTTTTGTCATTTTTGTCATTTTTGTCATTTTTGTCATTTTTGTCATTTTTGTCATTTTTGTCATTTTTGTCATTTTTGTCATTTTGGTCATTTTGGTCATTTTTGTTATTTTGGTCTTTTGGTCATTTTGGTCATTTAGGTCATTTTGGTCATTTTGGTCATTTTGGTCATTTTTGTCATTTTGGTCATTTTGGTCATTTTGGTCATTTTTGTCATTTTTGTCATTTTTGTCATTTTTGTCATTTTTGTCATTTTTGTCATTTTTGTCATTTTTGTCATTTTTGTCATTTTTGTCATTTTTGTCATTTTTGTCATTTTTGTCATTTTTGTCATTTTTGTCATTTTTGTCATTTTTGTCATTTTTGTCATTTTTGTCATTTTTGTCATTTTTGTCATTTTTGTCATTTTTGTCATTTTTGTCATTTTTGTCATTTTTGTCATTTTTGTCATTTTTGTCATTTTTGTCATTTTTGTCATTTTTGTCATTTTTGTCATTTTTGTCATTTTTGTCATTTTTGTCATTTTTGTCATTTTTGTCATTTTTGTCATTTTTGTCATTTTTGTCATTTTTGTCATTTTTGTCATTTTTGTCATTTTTGTCATTTTTGTCATTTTTGTCATTTTTGTCATTTTTGTCATTTTTGTCATTTTTGTCATTTTTGTCATTTTTGTCATTTTTGTCATTTTTGTCATTTTTGTCATTTTTGTCATTTTTGTCATTTTTGTCATTTTTGTCATTTTTGTCATTTTTGTCATTTTTGTCATTTTTGTCATTTTTGTCATTTTTGTCATTTTTGTCATTTTTGTCATTTTTGTCATTTTTGTCATTTTTGTCATTTTTGTCATTTTTGTCATTTTTGTCATTTTTGTCATTTTTGTCATTTTTGTCAGATTTATCAGATTTATCAATTTGTCAGATTGATCAATTTTACTATCATAATTTGATCATTATTGTCAGTTTCGTCCGTGTTGCCATGTATTCAATTTTTCTCATTTGATTATTTTGTTAAATTTGATATTTTTTTTTGTATTTTAGTTATTATGGATATCTTAACATTTTTCTTCAATTTGGTAGTTTTTAAATTTTTTGTTTTCCTGCTTTTCGTTCAAAAGAATTGAGGCTGGCTAACATGGAATCTGCTTCCAAAATATTCGGCACCATCAAACAGCATGTTATGACACCATCAAAATTAATTGACGATTTGCAACGATTCGCATGGATCGCGGGTGGGAATGAGAATATTTCTCATCTCATAAAAATTTTGCAGAAACTTATAAAAACAACATCTTTGCATTTCAAATTGCTCCATCCGGTAGATAAATCAGATTAGTTGTTGGCGATATGATGGTTGTCTTCGATCTATTAAATTTGATTCGAATCGGTAAAATTTGTTTTTGACGATTTTTCTTGGGCTTGTCACATAGCCCTGACCTTCCATAAATCAGACCACCAACAACAAAGTTGGGCATAGAAGCAGCTCGGGCCCAGCATGAGTTCGGCTTATCAATAAATTATTTACCATCTTCTTCCGATGCTTGAAAATTTGTGAAGGCGTCCAACCGAAATCGGAAGAAGGCGCCACTGCGCAAATAGACTGCTCGATCTAGTTCATTTGACATCACCGCAAACAGTGTTTATCATTTGGTCGATTTAGCATCGTAATTGAAAAAATAGACAAATGTCGATACGCCCAATTTCCTAGGTCTGGATCAGCGCCGATTCAACATGGTCAGAAATGGGGGTCTCAAAGCATGCTTGAGACCAGAGACGTTGGACATGGGATTGGGAGAGGACATTGACCAGAAGCTATACGGGTAGCGTTTTATCCGGTGATCATAGGCGTCGACTTCATAAGCCAATAACTTTAAACCTAACAGGAAAAAACATGCATTTCTTTTTTAGTAGTCATTTGTCAGTCGAGTTCAAAAATCCATATGCCTTAAAGCTTTTTGGTATTCTTTTTAAACAACTACCTGTTAATCAATACCCACTATTGGCACATAACAAAACGCCACTGACCGCTGCTTAATAGAGCAATTAGCCAACATTATTTATAAGTTTACTAACCGGGCGGCGTAACAATGTTAATTCATCCACCAGATGGGTGAACTTGAGAGACACGCTTCATCAACGCCAGCCAGCCTCGGACGGGGTTCAAAATCATCATCGTCACCAGGCCCGGCATCATCCAGATGAGCCGATGGACAAGAAGCGCCCTAGCTAGCTGGCTAGATCATTCTTTCATCTCCTCCTCGTGATGCTCTCTGGAATGATTCGGATCAGACACACGAAATTCCCAAAATTGGCATCCGATCGTAAATATCAGCGTTTATTGAAGCGCAATTCGGTTCTGCACTTTTACAAAAAATTTGCTAAAGCTATTTGCATTTTTCAAATTTCCTTGGCGCCACTTGGCAATTAGCAGCGCTATAGAGGGTGTTTTATCGTCATGTTTGATGTTAATTTATAAAAATTTCATTAGTTTCATCAACAATTTGATATTGTTGATAATAACCAGACGAAACTTTCACATGTGTATGTATTTTTTGGTTTTAAATTACTTTCACATCTAGTTATTTTAAAGTTGTGAAAACCAACACCTTCTATTTAAAAAATCTTTTTTCTTCTCGTTAAAACGACAAATATGTATGAATATAAATATTTATAGAATAGAAAAAGTTTTTGGGAGTGAATTCGCTTACTCAAAATTTAAAATAATAAATAAAACATAAATTTTGATATTTTTTGTGGTATAACATAGTTTTGATAGATTTAATACTGATAGTTTTACTGATAAAAATAATTATGCCTAATTTCAAAGACTCTCAATGCTTCGATTATTCAACCCTCAATAATCATCCAAGTATTTTTTTTCCTGATCCATGTTAAAATACCGAAATTATCTAAACGATCCAAACGAAATTATCCAAAATGACTAGAAGTAATTAAATAATCAAATAAAGCAAAATTGGCAAAGTTGCCAAAATAAAAAATAACAAAAATGACAAAAATGACAAAAATGACAAAAATGACAAAAATGACAAAAATGACAAAAATGACAAAAATGACAAAAATGACAAAAATGACAAAAATGACAAAAATGACAAAAATGACAAAAATGACAAAAATGACAAAAATGACAAAAATGACAAAAATGACAAAAATGACAAAAATGACAAAAATGACAAAAATGACAAAAATGACAAAAATGACAAAAATGACAAAAATGACAAAAATGACAAAAATGACAAAAATGACAAAAATGACAAAAATGACAAAAATGACAAAAATGACAAAAATGACAAAAATGACAAAAATGACAAAAATGACAAAAATGACAAAAATGACAAAAATGACAAAAATGACAAAAATGACAAAAATGACAAAAATGACAAAAATGACAAAAATGACAAAAATGACAAAAATGACAAAAATGACAAAAATGACAAAAATGACAAAAATGACAAAAATGACAAAAATGACAAAAATGACAAAAATGACAAAAATGACAAAAATGACAAAAATGACAAAAATGACAAAAATGACAAAAATGACAAAAATGACAAAAATGACAAAAATGACAAAAATGACAAAAATGACAAAAATGACAAAAATGACAAAAATGACAAAAATGACAAAAATGACAAAAATGACAAAAATGACAAAAATGACAAAAATGACAAAAATGACAAAAATGACAAAAATGACAAAAATGACAAAAATGACAAAAATGATAAAAATGACAAAAATGACAAAAATGACAAAAATGACAAAAATGACAAAAATGACAAAAATGACAAAAATGACAAAAATGACAAAAATGACAAAAATGAAAAAAATGACAAAAATGACAAAAATGACAAAAATGACAAAAATGACAAAAATGACAAAAATGACAAAAATGACAAAAATGACAAAAATGACAAAAATGACAAAAATGACAAAAATGACAAAAATGACAAAAATGACAAAAATGACAAAAATGACAAAAATGACAAAAATGACAAAAATGACAAAAATGACAAAAATGACAAAAATGACAAAAATGACAAAAATGACAAAAATGACAAAAATGACAAAAATGACAAAAATGACAAAAATGACAAAAATGACAAAAATGACAAAAATGACAAAAATGACAAAAATGACAAAAATGACAAAAATGACAAAAATGACAAAAATGACAATAATGACAAAAATCACAAAAATCACAAAAATGACAAAAATGACAAAAATGACAAAAATCACAAAAATCACAAAAATGACAAAAATGACAAAAATGACCAAAATGACCAAAATGACAAAAATGACAAAAATGACCAAAATGACCAAAATGACAAAAATGACAAAAATGACAAAAATGACAAAAATGACAAAAATGACAAAAATGACAAAAATGACAAAAATGACAAAAATGACAAAAATGACAAAAATGACAAAAATGACAAAAATGACAAAAATGACAAAAATGACAAAAATGACAAAAATGACAAAAATGACAAAAATGACAAAAATGACAAAAATGACAAAAATGACAAAAATGACAAAAATGACAAAAATGACAAAAATGACAAAAATGACAAAAATGACAAAAATGACAAAAATGACAAAAATGACAAAAATGACAAAAATGACCAAAATGACCAAAATGACCAAAATGACCAAAATGACAAAAATGACCAAAATGACCAAAATGACCAAAATGACCAAAATGACAAAAATGACCAAAATGACAAAAATGACCAAAATGACCAAAATGACCTAAATGACCAAAATGACCAAAAGACCAAAATAACAAAAATGACCAAAATGACCAAAATGACAAAAATGACAAAAATGACCAAAATGACCAGAATAACCAAAATGACCAAAATGACAAAAATTACCAAAATTACCAAAATGACAAAAATAACCAAAATGACAAAAATGACCAAAATGACCAAAATGACAAAAATGACAAAAATGACAAAAATGACCAAAATGACCAAAATGACAAAAATGACCAAAATGACCAAAATGACCAAAATGACCAAAATGACAAAAATGACAAAAATGACAAAAATGACAAAAATGACAAAAATGACAAAAATGACAAAAATGACAAAAATGACAAAAATGACAAAAATGACAAAAATGACAAAAATGACAAAAATGACAAAAATGACAAAAATGACCAAAATGACCAAAATGACCAAAATGACAAAAATGACAAAAATGACAAAAATGACCAAAAGACCAAAATAACAAAAATGACCAAAATGACCAAAATGACAAAAATGACAAAAATGACCAAAATGACCAGAATAACCAAAATGACCAAAATGACAAAAATTACCAAAATTACCAAAATGACAAAAATAACCAAAATGACAAAAATGACCAAAATGACCAAAATGACAAAAATGACAAAAATGACAAAAATGACAAAAATGACCAAAATGACCAAAATGACCAAAATGACCAAAATGACCAAAATGACCAAAATGACAAAAATGACAAAAATGACAAAAATGACAAAAATGACAAAAATGACAAAAATGACAAAAATGACAAAAATGACAAAAATGACAAAAATGACAAAAATGACAAAAATGACAAAAAAGACAAATATGACAAAAATGACAAAAATGACAAAAATGACAAAAATGACAAAATTACAAAAATGACAAAAATTACAAAAATGACAAAAATGACAAAAATGACAAAAATGACAAAAATGAAAAAAATGACCAAAATGACAAAAATGACAAAAATGACAAAAATGACAAAAATGACAAAAATGACAAAAATGACAAAAATGACAAAAATGACAAAAACGACAAAAATGACAAAAATGACAAAAATGACAAAAATGACAAAAATGACAAAAATGACAAAAATGACAAAAATGACAAAAATGACAAAAATGACAAAAATGACAAAAATGACAAAAATGACAAAAATGACAAAAATGACAAAAATGACAAAAATGACAAAAATGACAAAAATGACAAAAATGACAAAAATGACAAAAATGACAAAAATGACAAAAATGACAAAAATGACCAAAATGACCAAAATGACCAAAATGACCAAAATGACAAAAATGACCAAAATGACCAAAATGACCAAAATGACCAAAATGACAAAAATGACAAAAATGACAAAAATGACAAAAATGACAAAAATGACAAAAATGACAAAAATGACAAAAATGACAAAAATGACAAAAATGACAAAAATGACAAAAATGACAAAAATGACAAAAATTACCAAAATGACAAAAATAACCAAAATGACAAAAATGACCAAAATGACCAAAATGACAAAAATGACAAAAATGACAAAAATGACCAAAATGACAAAAATGACAAAAATGACCAAAATGACCAAAATGACCAAAATGACAAAAATGACAAAAATGACAAAAATGACAAAAATGACAAAAATGACAAAAATGACAAAAATGACAAAAATGACAAAAATGACAAAAATGACAAAAATGACAAAAATGACAAAAATGACAAAAATGACCAAAATGACCAAAATGACCAAAATGACCAAAATGACAAAAATGACCAAAATGACCAAAAGACCAAAATAACAAAAATGACCAAAATGACCAAAATGACAAAAATGACAAAAATGACCAAAATGACCAGAATAACCAAAATGACCAAAATGACAAAAATTACCAAAATTACCAAAATGACAAAAATAACCAAAATGACAAAAATGACCAAAATGACCAAAATGACAAAAATGACAAAAATGACAAAAATGACAAAAATGACCAAAATGACCAAAATGACAAAAATGACCAAAATGACCAAAATGACCAAAATGACCAAAATGACAAAAATGACAAAAATGACAAAAATGACAAAAATGACAAAAATGACAAAAATGACAAAAATGACAAAAATGACAAAAATGACAAAAATGACAAAAAAGACAAATATGACAAAAATGACAAAAATGACAAAAATGACAAAATTACAAAAATGACAAAAATTACAAAAATGACAAAAATGACAAAAATGACAAAAATGAAAAAAATGACCAAAATGACAAAAATGACAAAAATGACAAAAATGACAAAAATGACAAAAATGACAAAATTACAAAAATGACAAAAATTACAAAAATGACAAAAATGACAAAAATGACAAAAATGAAAAAAATGACCAAAATGACAAAAATGACAAAAATGACAAAAATGACAAAAATGACAAAAATGACAAAAATGACAAAAATGACAAAAATGACAAAAATGACAAAAATGACAAAAATGACAAAAATGACAAAAATGACAAAAATGACAAAAATGACAAAAATTACCAAAATGACAAAAATAACCAAAATGACAAAAATGACCAAAATGACCAAAATGACAAAAATGACAAAAATGACAAAAATGACAAAAATGACCAAAATGACCAAAATGACAAAAATGACCAAAATGACCAAAATGACCAAAATGACCAAAATGACAAAAATGACAAAAATGACAAAAATGACAAAAATGACAAAAATGACAAAAATGACAAAAATGACAAAAATGACAAAAATGACAAAAATGACAAAAATGACAAAAATGACAAAAATGACAAAAATGACAAAAATGACAAAAATGACAAAAATGACAAAAAAGACAAATATGACAAAAATGACAAAAATGACAAAAATGACAAAAATGACAAAATTACAAAAATGACAAAAATTACAAAAATGACAAAAATGACAAAAATGACAAAAATGAAAAAAATGACCAAAATGACAAAAATGACAAAAATGACAAAAATGACAAAAATGACAAAAATGACAAAAATGACAAAAATGACAAAAATGACAAAAATGACAAAAATGACAAAAATGACAAAAATGACAAAAATGACAAAAATGACAAAAATGACAAAAATGACAAAAATGACAAAAATGACCAAAATGACAAAAATGACAAAAATGACAAAAATGACAAAAATGACAAAAATGACAAAAATGACAAAAATGACAAAAATGACAAAAATGACAAAAATGACAAAAATGACAAAAATGACAAAAAAGACAAATATGACAAAAATGACAAAAATGACAAAAATGACAAAAATGACAAAATTACAAAAATGACAAAAATTACAAAAATGACAAAAATGACAAAAATGAAAAAAATGACCAAAATGACAAAAATGACAAAAATGACAAAAATGACAAAAATGACAAAAATGACAAAAATGACAAAAATGACAAAAATGACAAAAACGACAAAAATGACAAAAATGACAAAAATGACAAAAATGACAAAAATGACAAAAATGACAAAAATGACAAAAATGACAAAAATAATATTCAACACTGGATTTAATCGTTATTTATGTGGAATATACCGGACCGAATTGTTTTTCATATTCCACTTTTGCGCCTCGCCCACGCGTGTCTATGATTAAAACAGCGGTACCAAGCCAATGCTTAACATTAATGAAAATCGAAATGATGAATGAATCTCTCCGCCTGGGCGAGCATATCTGGCAAATGTTCGACTAATGTAATTTGTTTAAACAACCGATTAGATGAGGGAAAAGACAAACATCGATACGAGACGAGATGAGAGCGTGATCTGTCTATCTGTCTGTTGGGCGGAAATGTTTGAATCTGTTCGGAGGTAGAGTAAAATAAAAACTACCAAAAGTTTGGTCTCTCTGGTTCTAACTATATCTCTCTCACACTTTTCCTTCTGAGTATTCCCGTCTGTTATAAGTGTTGGACGTTAAGAATGAACTGTGACGTTCTGCGCCAAAGTTGAGGCGTAACGACATAAGAATCGTGCGCAAGACAGCAACATCGTCGACTAAATAGTCAAGCGCACTAAACAGTCAAGGCAGGAAGAACGAGCCGGGTTTTAAGTTAGTAAGCGTCCTGATCCCGGTTCAGTAGAACGCGGACGGTCGCGATATTCAAATTCGGCACGCGCTACAGTTACTTTGTGTGATCAAACAAGGACTCTCTAGTGGAATTTATTTTGGCTGATTTAAGTTTTGAAGGATTAATTAGTGTGATTTAGTGAAACAAGTGAAATTGTGGGGAGTGAAATTTTCAACAAACCTTGTGAGACATTTCTGCAGATGCAAAAATGACTGTTGAAGCGCTTAAGCCATTTCTGAGTGCGAGTCCCAATTCGGGACTTGTCAGTTTACCACCGGAATGTTCCAAGAAAAAATCCGTGAAGAACTTTGTGCTTATCTGTGGTTCGGCAATTTTGCTGGTGCTCACCGTTGCAGTTCTCGGATTGGAGGTGAGAGATTTTTCGGGTGAAAATTATCCTTGATTTTATAATTTCAAAGTTTGAGAGGATTTGTACCATATTTTTTCAGCGCCGTAGCTGGATTTAAAGTGATGGAAATATGTGAATCATAACAGTTGAAAAACTGGATAAGCGAAATGCGCTTGGGAAAAATCCATACAAAAAACATTGATTGAACAATGAAGCACAAACATTGCAATTTTGAGATAAGGAAATATTTACCAATATTGGAACATGATGAATAGATTAGTAAAAGTTTATGGATAAGTATGTATATATGTATTTATGTATGTATGAACTGGAACGTTGTACAATCCTGATTCATGAGAGCTATTTTTTTTTTCATATAATCAATTTTTGTTTTAAATATTAAATTTGAATATACCGTCAAGCAAGTGAATCATGCAACAGCGAAGTTAGATGTGATAACGCAACATACATTGTTTAACATAGCCTCGAATATTGCCAGATTATATGTATTCGTTAGACATTTTTATTTAAATACCTAGAAATAATTTTAATTCAATTATCAGATGCAACAGAATGCAAAGCAGAGTTAGCATCTTCTGATTCTAGAATTTTGGTAGAAATATGTACAAACACATCGACAGTTTGCATTGCACTCAGCAAAAAAAAATATCATTGATCGATTATTTTTCGACTCTAAAATCTGGATCTCAAATGTGATTTATGAGTCCATAAATCAGCATTTATTATTCTTTTTTTGGTTTCATTTTAGATTCAAGTTTTGTCATTTTTAAATTGAAAAAATATGTTCACACATTTATTGAAGAAATTGTTCAAATTTTGTAATTTTTCATAAAATAAAGTAATTAGGTATTAACCATATAGTTCTGAGCCAGGTATGACTTCTTTCCAACATTATTCATGATCGTTAACTTTGTAAATGGAAATACTTAAAAAGTATTTATCAATAATGAAAAACGCGTTTTTTAAGATAATCCCGAAGTGATCCCGATACCTAGTTCTTGATTTTACGTCTTACAGTTTTCTATTACTTTTTACATACATACATTTCCAACTTCTTATCCTCTCCAGTACTTTTAAAATTTCTAAGCTGTCTATTAGATTTCATTTCGAAATGATAATTTTTCTTATAATTTTTTAACATAGATTTAACAGAAAATCCTGCAAAACTTTTAAAATCATAGATATACCTAACCTAACAAAAATGAAGAATACGCAAAATATATAAAAAACACAAATAAGACAAAACCGACAATTATTATTAATAACAAAAAGCATGAAAAAAATCATAAAAATTACTGAAATTAAAAAAAAATTACAAACACAACTAAAACTACTGAAACGAAAATATTTTGTTTTTGTTTTTTTTTTTGTATCCGGCTTTTGGAGCTTTTTTATGTAATTTTGAATATTTATACCTATCTTTTTCATATCACTATTGTTATTATTTTTATCATTGTACATTTTTGTAAGTTTTGTCATTTTCGCCAATCATGTCTTTCTAGCCATTTTTTACATTTAAGTAGTTTTATTTGAAAATATGTGTGCCATATCATTATTCCCAATTTTAAGGTTTTCTAATAATTTTCTAGTACCACCTTAGTGGAAAATTGCCGAACTATAAGTAAATAAATTTTTGATACCTTAGGTAAATACTGTCATATGGGGCATCATGCAACACTTTTCAACTTCAATGGCTTCTAAAAACTTAGCTTCTGAGATAATCACAACGCTTATACATCAAAAGGTTTAAGTTGATGAGACATTAAATTGACGTAGTCGGAAATATTATTAGTATCATCAGTTATTTTAAAATATAAAAAACATGCGATTTTCACCCTACTAAGAAAAAGTGGTAAGTTAAAACGAACGTTGTTTTAATGAAAAATCAAATGAAAACGTTTGAAAATATGTATATAGGTAGTTCTTTATATATTTGTGATGTCATAATGCATAAAGTACCAATTGCAGTAATTTTTGTTTTGTGCGAATTGAATTTTACATTTTCTGTTGTTTTCAAAGAAAAAGCATAAGGGTGCTGTATACATTTAGGGGTAAAAAATACTAAGAGAAATTCTACTAGCGTAACATACGCGTGATGCAAAACAATCATATTCCACCATATGGAACCGAGATTTAAAAGACTGGTAACAAAATTATAAAAAAAAATCATTTAAAAAAATGTGATTCTGATTTACACAAACAATGTTGGTATAGCATTTTAAAAGCAACATAAAGTTTGTAGGTGGTATTATTTATTCAATCCGTCATACTGGGTAAAGTTTTTTACGGCATCGAAAAATGTTAATATTTGTACATCTAATGCTCGAATTTTCTATGAGACTCAAAGACTTTAAAAAAAATCTATCCTACGATGTGAGAAACCATGTTATCATCGGGTTGTTATCATTAAATGATAACTTCATTACATTATATTAAAAAAATAAATAATAATTCAATAATCCTGCTGCATAACATGACCAGCAACGTTTCTTTTGGTTGGATAAGGTAATAATAAGGCCGATACAAATATCGAATTCCTCTTTTCTCACACCCCCTTCGATTTTTCAAAAATGCAAAAGGGGGGAATAAATTAAGTTAAAGGCATTTTAGGAAAAAAATATGATAATTTTTATTGAAAACTCTAACAATTTGAAAAGCGAATATCAAACTGTAGAGGATGGGAATTGTATGAATTTTGAATTCATGAATTCATTCATCGATTTTTTCAATTTTTCGATAAAAAATAATCCGGTTTTTCAATATTGTTTGATATACATTGTATACAAGTTTGTTGCATGTACGCTTTTGTCCCATTTGTTCCAATTTTTTAAAAAATTTGTTATTTTTTATAATTCCCCCCTCGTGATATTTCAACTCCAAGTGACAAAAGAAGGATTAGAAATTTGTTCCGGCCAAACTTGAAATCCAAAACGATTTGTCGTTTTCAAAAGTATATTGAAATTGTTGATTTAAATTATAAGGTAATGGATTTTAAATTTCTATCATCAAATTTGAAATATAATGAACGAATTTTTTCAAAAATTCGTATGTTTTTTTTATTAAACGCAATAAAATTAACAACACAATTATTATTCTAGAATCCAATTAGGATTGTTTGATCTTCTTTCGATTCCCAAGATCGATTCCACTGAATGGTTCCGGGATCGATCTACCCAAAAAATCAAAGCAAAAGAATCGATTTCTGCAAGATAGATCTTTTAAATTTGTGTGAGGGTGCTGCTTCATGCTGAAGTAAGAAGGTGAAAACGACAGGAAAGTTCATACATTTGAATATCAAATGCTTGAGCATTAAAAAAAAAATCAGTTAGAATGCTTAACCTTTCATGACTTTGGTTGAGTGTTTATGAAATTAAAAAAAAATCCCCATACGATATACGTTTATATACTTACAAATTCGAATTGTAAGCGCGTTAGATAAGAATAAGACTAAATATTGTTACTTGACTGATTAAAACAATTCAACCATTTTATGTTAGTTCACTTTGTAAAATGTCAATTTTGAAAAGGCTACAGCTGGGATTTTAATATTTTAAATACCATCAATTCAGTCACATGGCATGGTACAAACGTGTATAGCTATTATAAAGTTGCCAGCATTTTTCATGCACGTAACCTGGCCGGCCAAATCCAAGCATTCGATTTCAAAATTTTCAACTCAAAATCTGGTCAATATCCGGGCAAATTAAGTCAAAACCATGAAATTATTCATAAAAAATTATGAAGATAACAACTTGTTGTACTTTTCTTTTTTTTTTCGGGAATCATCAGGAAATTTAAATCGTTTGTTAGACTTCCAAAATATCGTTCGGGACTATCCATTGTTTTAAAAACTCTCTTTGATTTTTCAATGAAATCCGGGCAACCGGACCACACCGGACACTTCCCAAATATTGCATGAAATTTCCGGGCTATCTGGAAAGCTGAACAGTCTTCTAGTGAGCTTCTTAAAAGTTTCGATAAGGACTTAAATCTTGAGCTGAGTAAAATGCTCTGGATGTTTAATTCAAGGCTGTGTAAGCTGTCGATAGTTCAGGTTGTCCTCAAGAGTATAGAGGCAAAAAACGCTTTTTATTAAGTCGGTCTAATATTAGAGGAACGGTAGTACCAATAATGAAGAGCAGTCTTTCGAATGGTGACGTATCAAAATTCTTAACGAAACAGAATCTGAAAATCTCCGCAATTAATAGAAAAAAAAAAACAATCAAAAGATCGAAAGATCGGATCGAAGATAAACCGATTAAGGCTAAAGAATCGATCCAAAAAATCGGAAATTTGAGTTGAAAAGTTCGATCTCGCAAAGATCGATCCAAAATCGACCAATCCTTGAATAGATCACGCTGTTTTGTAGAATAATTTCATGAAAAAAAATCGGCATCTCTGAAAATTTGCCACGTTGTAAAGGAGACTTTCCCTTTTTATCGCACAATTCTGGGAAAAAATCGAAAGGGAGGTCTAAAACAACTTTTTTTTGAAGATTTGCAAACAAAATACCCGAGAAAATTTTTCAAGGTTTCACCAATACTTTTTCCTAAGAACAAATTATACATTTTTGAGCAAAGATGTGTTGAAATTCCTTCAAAAATATATTATTATCTTGAAAAATTTGTAATAAAATAATTATTGATTAAAAATTGGGGCAAAAAATGTGAAATTTAGAAAACAATTTGAATATTAGAGACAAAAATTGTCTAGATTAAATCTTAAAATTAACTGGCAACACTGTAGCAAATTAACAAGAGCACGGTAAAAAGGCGTGTTCTCTATGATAATTTCTGTCGAAGTCAGAATGTAGTTTTAAGTTGAGTAAAGAAGATTACAATTAAATCAATCAACAATATATTTCACCCCTCACAATTTATTTGTATTTTGTGCGGTTTTGGTAAAAATACATAAAAACTATCTGTTTCGATCATTATCGAACGTGTGCATTGTTTCCTTGCGGAAAACCGTTTTTTCATTATGGAAGAAATATTTATGTGTCTATAAAAATGATTTCCATTCAACATCGATAATCTATATATATAAAAATGAATTTCTGTCTGTCTGTCTGTCTGTCTGTCTGTCTGTCTGTCTGTCTGTCTGTCTGTTCCCTATAGACTCAGAAACTACTGAACCGATTTGCGTGAAACTTGGCAGGTAGGGGTATTGAAGGCCGGGGAAGGTTCCTATTATGGTTTGAGACCCCTCCCCCTAACAGGAAAGAGGGGAGGGGCCTCCCGAACAAAAGACAATTTTTTGCATAACTCGAGAACCAATCAAGCAAATGGTATCAAATTTGACATGGGGTGATATTTGGGGACGGAGAATATTTCTATGAAAATAAGGTACTCCTCTCTCCTCCCAGTGGGATGATAGGAAGTGGGGAGGGGGGCTACATTACAATTTTTCATATAACTCGAAAACTAATCAAGATATTGGAACCAAATTTGGCATGGGAAGGTATTTTGATACGAAAAATATTTCAATGATTATTTGAGACCCCTCCCTCTTTCCAGTTCAAAGGGGGAGGGGCCTCTTTCATAATTTGTTTACATAATTCAAAAACTAATAAAGCAAATGGAACCAAATTTGGCATAGGAAGGTATTTGGATACGAAAAATATTTCTATGATTATTTGAGACCCCTCCCTCTTTACAGTAGGGAGATGTAAAGGGGGGAGGGGCTTTCTTTTTAATTTTTACATTACTCAAATACTAATCAAGCAAACAGAACCAAATTTGGCATGGGCAGATATTTGGGATCGTGATATGTTCTAATAATTGTTTGAGACCCCTTCCTTTTTCCAGCGGGGAGAAAGGAAAGAGGGAGGGAAGTTTCACACAATTTTTATTGCATAACTCAAGAACTACAACAGCAAATGGAACCCAATTTGGCATGGAACGATATTTGGGTAAGAGAAATGCTTCTATGAATATTTGGTATCCCTCACTCCTTCAAAAAGGTGGATGAAAAGGGGGAGAAGAGGTCTCCCTTACAATTTTCAGTATTATTAGAGAGCTGATCGAGAAAATTGAACCATATTTGGCATGTGAGGGTATTTGGATACGAGAAATGTTTCTATGGTAAATTGAAGCCCCACCTTTTTTCAGCGGAAAGATATAAAGAGGGAAAGGGGGCTTCCATACAATTTTTTTGCATAACTAGAGAAATAATCGAGCAAATGATATAAAATTTGGTTTCAAAA
This sequence comes from Uranotaenia lowii, assembly GCF_029784155.1. Classification (NCBI taxonomy): domain Eukaryota; kingdom Metazoa; phylum Arthropoda; class Insecta; order Diptera; family Culicidae; genus Uranotaenia; species Uranotaenia lowii. The sequence continues at coordinate 13,734,151 of NC_073693.1, forward strand.
AGTATTTGAGTACGAAAAAAACCCCTCCATTCAATGGGGAGAATGGAAGGGGGGATGGTACTTCCTTTCAAGTTTATGCATAGCTCGAAAATTTACAAAGCAAATAAAACCTAATTTGGCATGGGATGGTATTTCAATACGAGAAATTTTCCTATGTCAAACAATTCCTTTCTTGCAGTGGAATGATAGAATTGGGAATAAAGGAAGGGAAGAGGAAAGCTTACAATGAACTTTTTTTTAACAAAATTCGAGAAATGGACAAAACTTAACATCGAAAATCATTTTTGTATGATTCTATGATTATCTGACACACCATCCTTCTTTCAGTGAGTAGGTACATAGGAGGAGGGAGGGGGAGCCCAATACAAATTTGTTAGCATAAATTTTCAATTTTCAATTTATGCTAACGAAGCCAACAAAACGAAAAAAATGGGTATGATTATTAAAAATCACGATCACCATTCAGCAGGGGGAGGGGAAGGACAGGGGGAGGGGCTCTCTTATCTGTTTTTTTTTTGCATAAATCCAGAACATATCAAGCAAAAACAACTATATTTTATCAGTTGTATTGTTTGCGTACGATTAATTGAGATCCTCCTTTTTTAGGGCGAAGCTTAAAGAAACAGATTAAAATTATCAGATCTTTAACACAATTTATAGATCCATATTCAGAATATTAGTTTAAGTTATTTTTTTGTTGCAATGCAATCCGAACCTCAGTAGCTCTCATTTTATAGCGGTTGCTTACTAATTATGTTATAATTTGATTTAAAATAATGCCAACAAAACAATAAAATTGATAATAAATTTTGAAAATATCATTCGATTTTGAAAGGTGTAGCAAAGCACACCGGGCCAGCTAGTATATATATAAATCTCTTTAGGCTGAATTAACGTGTTTGGAAAACTTTGAAAAGCTTTGCAACGTTTCTATGAATTCTTATTTCAATATGATTCACGCATTTAAAACGCTCATTACCTTTGTAGGACCAGAATTTTTTCTATCAATCTAAGAGAACGCTCACTACAGACCACCAAGAAGAAAGTGAGGATTATCTAACACTCAGTTTTAATATTTTAATTCTAAATATTTTTTTGCTATAACGTAGAGCGTCGTTACATTTCTAGAACCTATAAAAATCGAGTTAGAAAACCAATTTTATGGGTTTTCCAGGGAGCAACAATATATTGTAGAATAATCGAAATGTAACAGTCTTCACTCAACTCAAAATTTCATTCTGTCTTTGATGGAAATGATCATAGAATATGCACCTTTATTATAAAATTATTGATAATTTTTTTTCAGTAATTTTGAAATTTTCATCGTAATTTAAAATTTTTCTAAAGTTTTGAAGAAATCTTCACTTCCTAGCTCAAAAATGTAAAATTTGAAGTTCTTAGGAAAAATCCTAAAAATTTTCAATAAAAAAGGTTGTTCTAAACCCCAGACCGATTTTTCCCCTGAATAGTGCGTTGGATAGGGGAGAGTAGTTTTTTTATGGCAGAAAACATCGTATGATTAACTTGAACTATTGACAACGAAAAACCTGTCGGTAAATTTTTAGTTTGAGAAAAAACTTGGAAACATAACTGAAACTTCAATCGCGTTTTTCTCGTTTGCACGTTTTTTCACATGGGACAATTTTGCTTGAAACGGCAGTACACCTGTATACATTTGAGTTTTAGTTCTGATTTGCATTTTGTTGCATTTTGTTCCAGACAGATAACCGAATTAGAAAAATAAATATTTAAAAAAAATTGAAGGTTGTCCGAAAAATATTTTTACACCAACAGTGCTGGTAATAATAATGAAAGCAATATAAAGTTTGTAGGTGATAACATTAAGCCTATCCGTAATACTGGGTAAAGTTTTGTACGGCATCGAAACATGTAAAAAATGTACTATTGCTCGATTTATTATTTTTCTATGAGAATCAAAAACTTTTAAAAACTCTTCTACGATGTTAGGGACCATTCAAATATTACGTAACGCTTTAAGGGGGGGGGGGGGGGGAGGGGGTATAAGCAGTTTGTTACGCTTTGTGGCTTTTGCTTAGAAATTTTGAAACGAATGTGTTCCGTAGGGGGGAGGGGGGGTTGAAAATGCTCGAAAATTGCGTTACGTAATATTTGAACGGCCCCTTAAGTGCTATGTTATCATCAATTTGTTATCATTCAATGATAACTTTATTTCATTATACTGAAATAAAAATTGAATGAGTGTTGTGATATACAAATGTTGCATCTAACCCTGCTGTTGCATGATGCCCCGTTTGACGGTACTTAATTGTCACATTAATTCACGAGCAGTTATTATTTTTTGATGTGACAGTTGAGCAGTTGATCCCCTTTTACAAGTGTATTTACAATAGCAGAATTACCCTTTAACACCTCTATTTTCAAAACACGTAGTAGCGTATTTATCTTTCAGTGATTTGCTAGTTTTAACTATATTTTGACAACACCGGGAAATGAGTCCGACGACAAATGGATGGAAAATAAAATATAGTAAAAAAAACCGTATTTTGAAAACGATCCACCCCCAACCTCAGTTCAGAGTCTTTCGATTTCACATTTCCACAGATTGAAATCATTTGGCAAAGAGCAATAATCGAGACGATCGCCGCGTCGGCCGCTGCAACAGAGGACGATGACAAGAGTGCATTATTTTTGCGCACGGATGATGATGGTCATGGTCAAAAATACTAAAACCCAATAACATACCAGCAGCAGTATATGCGTTTTTGTAAATAGCATCTGTACCTGTCAGTCGTTACAAAGTTTACGACTTGTAGAGCTCAATGTCTTATGGTCAGTAACAGGTCTAAATGGTTCTGAGTGAAATTGATATTTATTCTGACTTCATCGGATGATAGCTTTATTTGAAGAGGAATTCACCCTAAACGAAAGAAATTTCTTCTAATTTGGGAGACATATCGTTGATTAAGTGCTAAAAAAGTTCAACCGTATGTTACGTCAATGAACCGCCCAAAAGGCCGTGTATCAATTCATTCGCGAAAAATTTAAAATATGATATCACATGAATCCCGTAAGCACTTGATATTTCAACCGGCGTAGTCGACAAGAGCCGTCAGTTAATTCGTTCAAGAGGATCAAATGAAATGATACTGAGACATACATCAGTCGGGCGTCGAGACGGCTCCCGCAAAATTTATTTCCCCCAAATCTACCGGGTCTTGGTCCACCTATGTTCACATTCTGGAAGGAATGGAGATGATGAATTAAAAACGACCGGATGCAGTTGTCGCGAGAGTTTGCTCGTGTGTCGCGTAAAGCAACTACACTGAGGTTTTTTTTACGCGGTTTTTTTTTACACGGTTTTTTTTTACGCGGCTTTTTTTACGCGGATTTTCCAATTAACGCGGTTTTTTTTTACGCGGATTTTCGAATTAACGCGGTTTTTTTTTACGCGGATTTTCGAATTAACGCGGTTTTTCAAAGAAAAAATTCTAAGACTTTTTCAAAGGAAAACACTTAGAATCTTTTTGTAGTTGGGAAAATCTTAGCTCTGAGACTAAGAACGTGATACATGAGATCTGTGACCTGAGACCTGAAATATGAGACTCGAGATCTGAGACATGAGACATGAGACCTGAGACATGAGACCCGAGACCTCAGACCTGAGACATGAGACATGAGACATGAGACATGAGACATGAGACCTGAGACATGAGACCTGAGACATGAGACATGAGACCTGAGACATGAGACCTGAGACATGAGACCTGAGACATGAGACATGAGACATGAGACATGAGACCTGAGACATGAGACATGAGACCTGAGACATGAGACATGAGACCTGAGACCTGAGACATGAGACATGAGACCTGAAACCTGAGACATGAGACATGAGACCTGAGACCTGAGACATGGAACATAAGACCTGAGACATGAGACCTAAGACCTGAGACATGGAACATGAGACCTGAGACATGGAACATGAGACCTGAGACATGAGACAATCTGAATTCCACACTGTCAAATAAGCCTCACTATATTCTACTATTCTATTAATCTAATTGATTTTGTTTTTTATCTTAAAAATAAACTATCATTGTACGTAAATTTTTAAATAATCATGATTCTTACGCGGTTTTTTAGTAACGTGCTTTTTTGCACGAGTTTTTTAATTAAAATGGATTTTTTACGTGGATTTTCGAATTTCGGGGTTTTTTTTACGTGGATTTTCGAATTAACGAGGTTTTTTTTTACGCGGATTTTCGAATTAACGCGGTTTTTTTTTACGCGGATTTTCGCATTAACGCGGTTTTTTTTACGCGGATTTTCGAATTAACGCGGTTTTTTTTTACGCGGTTTCTTTTTACGCGGGACGAAATACCGCGTAAAAAAAAACCTCAGTGTATTTCCTCCAAACAGCGTGGAAAGACAGACTGCACCTTTTGGATATGATATCCTCTCCTCATCCAGTCATTCTTCCGAGGAAGAGGGAATTCCGTCCCGGTTTTATCGTCCATATTGTTTAAAGATGCTTGCATGTGGGGAGAGTGATGGATACTTACTTACCTTGCGGCAAACCTCCAACAGCACATCCCAAGTCCTCGGTTGCGGTGACTGATGTTTGAAGACTACACCGCCACTTACGGGTTCGCACTAGTTAAACATAGTGCAGAGGCGTCATCATAGTCTAGTTGAAATCGGCAGATTGCAAATAATTCATTAAAACTAGCAGTGTTCGATATCGCTTACTGAAAAGTCACTATTTAAATCGCTGATTTGGTGAAAGTAAGCGATCGTTGTAAGCATTTGTAAAATGCGATGTACGACTTAATGTTAAGTTAATGGATTTTCTTCGAGGAAACATTAATTTACATTGAGATCCAATATGTGCTTGTGTTCGTTTAAAACAGAAAAAAAAAGATTATCAGAATGAATTTTTGGAACAGATTCTTCTTCAATTGCAGTTATTTTGGGTTTTTTTTTCGAACAAAATTGTACATTTTTTCCTGCCAATAAAGTGTGCTGCATACATTCAGGGGTAAAGCGTACTATTGAAAATTTTACTAGTTTAAATTATGAAAAACAAAAGTTTTGGATGGATGAAATTTAAATATTAACAAAGGCGTAGTGCAAATCAATCATATTCCAGCACATAGAAACGAGATTTATGCGAAGTCATTTTGATTTGCATTTTGTTGCATTTCACCGCAGACAGGTGACTAAATAATGAAAATGTTAATTTTAAAAAATTGATGATTGTTCGGAAAATATGTTTACAGCAAAAGTGTAGGTATAGGATAATAAAGCCATTATAAAGTTTGTTTGTAGGTGATAGGGCTAGGGGAGGAAGACTTAAATTCGCTGTATCGTTTTTTCCCGTTCGGCAAAAAGCCAGCAATTTTTGAAAACATTGTAAACGTCCAAATTTTAACTTCAGATGATTAGTTTCTTGTTGCGGGTCATGTTACTCAGTTGTTTATGTACAAAATTTAGGTCTTCTGAGATAATAACAGCAGATTCAGAAGTAAACATCGAAATCGAATACACCAGCTAGATTATCCAATGCCAGTCTATAAACTCTGTCGTAAATATACATTATGAACTAAATAAAAAGCGGTCCATGGGAACTACCAAAAATCTAATTCTGTTATTTAAGTTTTTTCTAGGAACAATCATTAATCAAAAAATTATTATTCATCAGCTTCAAAAACTTCAACGAAATTTGAGCGAATTTATGCGCCTGAACCTGAAAAAAATCCAGAACAAAACAAAAACTAATAAAATAATTGTTCAATGCAAGACAAGTGCTTTTCAGCATCAAAAAAGTTTTATTAAAATCAATAAATAAGACAGTAGATTTTGAACCTGCGCACTGGTCGGTAGATTGATGAGGAAAATTTGATGTTTGAACGATTTTTTTTCTTTTTTTATTCAGTCTTCCTACGCTGGGGTGATAGGATTTAGCCAATCCGTCATCATGGGTGAAATTTTTTTACGGCATCAAAAAATGTTGATATTTGTATCTACATCTATTGCCAGATTTTTTTAAATTTCCTATGAGTTTCAAAAACGTTAAAAAACAAGCCTAAGATTATTCAAACTTAGTATGTCAACATCAGTTTGTAATCATTAGATTATACCTCGAAAACATTATCTTAAAATAAAAATTAGACAAGTGCTGTGGTATAAAAATGTTGCATCTATCCCAGCTGTTGCATGATGTTTGACGGTATTAGTTCAAAGCGAACTACAAAATTATTTTTTTAATATAAAAATCAGAATATTTTATGATTGTAACAAATTCTTCAAAATGCTTTTTTCTCTTCAATAAAGGTTATTTTACATGGTTTTATTAAGCTTTTACTCTGATACAGAATCGTAAAAATAAGACATTTTAAACTACGAGTACCACCATATTTTCTAGCTATCAGTTCCTGGTTTCTAGTCACACTACTTTTTATTTCAACTTCAAATGGAAGGCTGAAAGTTCAATTCTGTACTTAATATTCCAAACTTATCAATCCCATCGGAAGTGCAAATTTTCTTTTACATTTTTAAGGTCAAGCATTGAACTGTATACTCATTTAAGTTATATTATAAACAGCTCCATGACGAATCTAGGCTATTTTATTTAAAAACCTGGCAAACTCCTGAAAATTTGTTTTCGAAAATTCCGATAAAAAATCCGGTAATATCCAGGCAAATTTGATCAAAACCCAAGTAATTCCTTACTTAACAAAAATCGAGAAAAAAACTTTAAAATTTTTTTTTTCAAAACTTATCATCGAAATCAGCAGATTTAAAAAAATAGAACGAACAATATCAAGAATGGTTATAAATTTTTATTTTTGTGTTTAAAATTTGAATGAAATCTATAACACTAGGAATACAGACCCCGTTCGATTTTGACAACACGCCCAAACAATTTGTGTTGCCTAAATCGAATGTTTTATTTTTTTTTTTGTTTTCGGATTTTTACCATCATAATTTAAATTTGCATTCACCCTTGAAGAAATAAGTGCTAGGATGATCCTCTTAATTTCCCTTTTCCAAATACATCGACGAAGAGAATGATGAGAGAAAGAATAACTTCCATCGCCTATTGCTTGAGTACGACTTTTTCTGATTCAATGGCGAAGTTTGAAAAGTTACAAATAAGCTATTGAAGTTCCTGATGCTCGAAAGGGCGCAATCGTATAGGATCTCAAAAATAAACAACCTTCATCGTAGAAGAATGGTTATTATATCCCAGAGAAATTATATGTAACTTGTGAACTGGTAAACAATTAGTAAATATATCTGGTTAATTTTATTTATACAGTTGAATTTAAAATTAGTAATCCCACGCTGCAGTAAGTACCGATTAAAGGCTTCTCGAAGGGGCGTTTTTACTTACCATAGCTGCTTCTACAGGTTCGGCAATTGAAGCCGAACATTGTTAAACATATAAACTGATCAAAACAACAACTTTTTATTTCAAATTCCTTCAATTTCTCTTGAATACAATTTCCTTTTTCAAAATTCACTGGTAAAGTTCGACTTGTTCGCCCTTGAGTTTAACCACTCGCCGCAGACGGTCGAGGAACGCATCGTATGAATCCCGAAGGTGTTCTTGTGGTATTTTATCCCAGGCTGCTACGAGATGTCGCTTCAGGACCTCCACACCTTCATGCTTCTTAGAGCAGACTTCGGCCTCCAACATACTCCAAATAGCGAAGTCCATAGGGTTCAGGTCTGGCGAACTCGCCGGCCACTCCCCAGTGATTTTTAAGTTCATTCTCCGCTTCGCAGCGAAATAAATACGAGGCGGGCCGACGACATTCTGTAGAACTAGTTTCCGATATGTCTTTTGGTTGATCTTCACTCCTTCAGGGACAAAAACCAGCGGAGTCCGGCCATCACGAGTGATGGGGCCGGGTGGCCGTCAGCAAGGCTTCGTGATCTGTTTGGCAACCAAACTCTGTCGTTCTGCTTATTCACGAGCTGCTGTACGGCGATGAGTTTCTCGTCGGTAAACACGATATTCTTTAACCTTCCTTCCGCGGCCCTCTTCAGCAGCGCCTTTGCTCTTTTTACCCGTTCTTGTTTCTGCTTTACCTCAAGGTCTTGAACTTTTTGGATCTTGTTGGTCTGAAGATTATCTTTCAGGATCCGACGGAGACTTCGACCCGATATGTTGAGATCCTCTGCCAATTTAGTGGCACTACGACGAGGATTTCTCTTAAGGCGCTTCTTGACGATCTTCGCCATGCAGGTGTCACCACAGTAGGTCGGCGTCCCCCACCATACCGTTTTTTGGCACTTTCGTTCTCTAGGTATCTTTTAACTGTGCAGTATACAAAACGTCTGCACACACTCATATCGGACAGCTCACGAACTATGTCCTTCTGCCGTTTGCCAGCTAGGAACAAGGCGCAACTGTTCGAGATCATTTTTTCCGGATAACACCTGATTACAAAAGTAACACTTACATCCAATGATAGCTAAAGCCTGTAACCAGCATAACCTGTGCTGCCTAGTTTAATAGGGATCTTTGATAAAAGCGCGTACTATGCAAGGAAGCGCCTTAGTGAGCAACGAAGGAGGACCACCTGACATTTCCTAGCGCACCACAACCATCGCGATTAGGTCAACGGGAGCGTATTTGGCGGATAGATGGTGCTGTACGTCTTGGTAGCACCATTACCAAGAATGACAAGAGGGCATGATGGGAGGAATCCATGGATGCACCACAAAGCCTTTGACCTGGATCGGGGTCAAAGATCGCATGCAAGATCCGCTTCATTTGGATGGAAGATCTCGACGAAGCCACACGATCCTGCGAGCGCCATTAACCAGCTGTGAAGAGCGTTCGAACATACAGGTAAAAGTCCAACTCCACCCCGAAAAGGCAAGAATATAACGCTGGTGCAATCCTTTCTCCCATCATGTTCCTACAGGACCCCGATATTTGGCTTTAAAAACCATCCCGCCGCCGTGCCAGCGTCCGCCAACCAGTGCTGGCCGTTTTAAGGTTGATTCCATCCCGCCGCCTTGTCAGCATCCGTCTACCCGTGCCGACCGTTCTAGGGCTTTAACCGGTTTGACCGCATTACCAGCATCTGTCAAAATTGCTGGACGTCATTGGATCCGTGCTGTGCCTGGACTGGCTCTTCGACCGCCCGTACCTTAACCGCGGGAGCCGATCATCTGCACCAGAATTCCCCCCTCGTGGTGTTCGGAATTGGAGTAGTGCAAACAGGCAGCCCTCAACGATCGTCGGCCTAGACGTCCATAGGTGGACAAGCCGTACAAGCAGTGCCAGCAGAGACCGTTGACCTTACCTGTGACCGACATTCAAGAGTCCTTCCGGCACCCGTCGTCTTGGACAAGCCATTCCGAGGCCCATAAGCCTCGGCTGTTCCCGCTCGCCGCTTGTAAGACGCCATCACAAGATGCCGACCCTGAGGCTTAGAGGGGGGTTCTTGCTTGGCTGAGCAGTCTGGGGAACCGTTGGTTACAAGCCTAGTCCACACTAGGAGACGGTTCGTCTCGAGACGGTCTCAGCGTCTCCCATTTTCTTCGGGAGACACTGAGACCGTCTCAGGTTTCCAACAACAACAACAGACAACAAAGTTCGTCTCATAACAAAAATCGCAGTTCATGTTGCCTAGTGTGGACTAGGCTCAAGACTTAATGTAAACAAAGCGACGAGGGGTCGTTCAATACTGTTTTGTGTGCAACGAAACAATTACTGTTGAAGTAATGTAGCAGTTCAATTGCCGGACCCTGTACTATCCTACCACTTATTTGTCTAAACTGGCCAAATTTTGAGAAATTTGAACTAAAAATAATAAAATTTGAAGTCTTAGGATAATCAACAGCTTAGATGACTAAGAAAGACCATATTTGAGATTTCAATCAAGATTGAGAGAAGGGTTTCGTGGGAAAGTTTTTTTTCAGAATTCTTACGATAGTGTAAACGCAAGCTAAAAAGTACAAAAAAATTATAAAAATCATGTTTCACTCAAATGTAAATAACTTTAGAATAGGCACGATTTTAATTAGGATGTTCAAGTTAGAATGAGAGTGGGTACAGTGTGGTAATCATTTTCCAGATGTTTGAACATAGTGAAAAATCGTGATTTTCTATCACTTTTCGTTTGATCTCGAAAACCAAAAACTTTTGAAAATATCAATTATACAACCTAAATTAATGAAATTTCATATTTTTACGAAGACTTCCTTACCAAATTTTATGTTTATTTCCCTTAAAATATTTTTTTTAAAAAGTGTTGGAAAATATTTTGGTTTTTTTTTTATAATTCGCAATATATTGAACTTCCCCTACCTAAAAAAGTAGTAACAAATAATTTTTATATTTTTTTTTTATAGATTCGTGATCTGTATAAGGTCTTGTTTCCGAAAAGCATAGATTAAGAACATTCTTTTGAAATTTCAAAAAATGGGTTTTGTCCAAGCCTTCCTATGCCACGGCCAACATAATATTCTCATAAACGACCACAATTTGAAGCGAGGGCCACTATAAGGAGCATTTCAGTCAATAGTTTGAAAGGTTAGGTATATCTCAAATACTGCACAGTTTTAAAGCCAAGACATGTTTCACTGTATTCCAAGCTGGTAAGCAATCATATTTTTTGAAGGTCATTCAAAGGTGAACATTACAGAAAGACTATAATCTTGGAAAACTTGTCCACCATTTCTTAGAGGCCAAAATCGGGTAAATATAACCTACTTTGTTTTAAAATTGTCCCAATTCATTTCAGCAGAACTTTTAATCAACATAGTGTTTAGAAATTCCTAAAAAATTTGTGTTTGATCGATAACTTTAACGCGACAGCATTTAGCGGTTTCTGACTTAATCTGACTTGTACAGAATCTAATTTCGCTACTTGGAAGACCGACTTTGCATGCAAGCCACTTTGAAATGTAAATAATTTGGCCAAAACTTTAGATTTTTTTATCGATTTTTGTTAAAGAATTGTACTGATCCCTGTGTTGAGTTACGCCTCTGCACCAAGTCCCATGCACCTTCCGGCAAACAGTCCTTCCACTTTGGCGGGAGTTTCAAATTCAAAGTCAAGGAACTGTAACGTCACACCCAAGCAAGACCGAAAGCTGTAGAGTCAAGATTACTTTACTTGTGGTACTAAAAATAGAAACATACACTAATTAAAGCCTTCCGTTGCTATCTCACTTCAACTTCAACTCGTCAACATTTTCTGGGAGCAACAATATTTTGCGACAAAGTTATCATCTTCATATCTGCATCGAATGATGAGCGAGGGTTAGACTTTTCACTCATCCAAGTATTTTCATCTTATCCTCCATCTTTTCGTTTCAGATTTGGAACATTAACCGGATTGCCGATTTGCAGCGGGAAGTTGACGGCTTGCGACAGCAGATGCACGAACTCCGTCAGCTGAGACTGGAGGAAGGTATCGAGGACTTCAACGACTTCGAACAGGCGGTAAGTTGAAAGTGAAGTGGGAAATAAATTTTTCATAGGAATTCCGCTAGTTACGTAGACATCATTTGCTCAATCGATTGATTGAAAGTAGAATTGTTTAATTTAGTGCTCTTGGGTTACGGAGAAATATGCGTCGCACTGACTCGCACTTAATTGATTTGTGTACATATATTTTAATCGATGAAAGGGGAAACCGCCTCCGTTTTATGTTTTTGGCAGCCCACGAGAAAACTGGAAATAAACTTAATCATAAACAGGGAGCTGCCGAAAAATAATTGTATCTGGGATTTGAGAGGTAATTATTTATTCAACAGATTGATGATAAACAGAGCTCTTCACTGGGGAACGAGGTCAGTTGAAACGTGTCAGATAAATATTTAAATGTGCATCGGAAAAGTTCACTGATGATGTTTTAAAGAAAACCACAATTCGAGTCACTCCAAGCTAAATTGTGGTTCCTTTCAACCTAATTTTTATTCTAAAGTGTCGTCGTAAGTCACTGACCCCTCTTCAAATTGGAAAACACATTTCTATCCTTCCTTTTTCCATATAATGCCAGTGGGATTAGACAAAAATAAAAACAGAGAAATCAAAAACCGATCCCAAAAATAATATCACTGTCGTATAGAGGCGTATAAATAACCGGGAAACCTCAGGGGGCGCCACTCGTGTGACAGATGTTGCCAAATGCGGGCGCCTTCTGCTGTTTGATGATGGACTCGTTGTCTCCAAATTTCCCCGAATTCGTATCGTAGAGGATGAATCGGAAACAACTTTTCGACCACACATTCAGCCAGCCAGCATCCTTTCGAGAGATGAGATGCGACAGAATGATTGTTCCACCATTCACAGAAGCAACAATCAAGTTATCATCATCGGTTATCCAAATTAAAAAACCCCTGTTTTGCATTTGATATGACACCAGCAATTTGCGTGGTCTGATCGGACATTCCAGACAGTCAAGTTTAAAAAAAAATACAACTCCTGCTTTTGACACAATTTAGGGTCGTCTTAGAAGTCAATACCTAATTTATCTTGAAAATCCAGAATCACAAAATTTGAAATTAGAATAAAGGATTCAATGTCTGAAACAATTCTGAACACAAACTCAATATCAGAACTCAGTGAAGTGGCCAAAAAAAAAAGTTGTCGAACACAATAATTGATATTTTTCGCATATCTTGTATGCTGATGGAATGCAAATTTGTACGTCATCAACTGAGGGATTATACACTTCACCTACTTTAGCAGACTCCCGCACAAGCTTGGCCCGGCTAAACGAAACGTGATGTCAAGAATCGAACGAAAGAAAAAAAAACCAGCCAAAATAACCAAACGAACCGAACAGCATGGTCAGAAGTTTAATTGGTTCCGAAATTTATGGATTGTTGTGAACTTTAAAATATTACGCTGCATGCCGAATTTATTTATAAGGCGCCGAAAATAACGCAGAAACGATAGATGGCGACGTTTAAACATTCCAAAAAAATTTAAATCAACAAGTTTTTTTTTATCTCGTGTCGAACGAAAGCAAAAAAAACCATCAACTCTAACATCGTCATCATCGTCGCGTTTCGTGATTTATTGGGAGAGAATTGTAGCATGATGCTTTTATCTTATTTATTCTGAGCGAAAGTTTTCCCTCCCCCTCTAAGTGAGGCCCCCGAAGATTTATGAACTGATCATTTGTTTTGGGCTAATCTCCTTAGAATGAACAAAAAAATCATCTACAGTTTCACGGTCAAGGGTTTTCGCTTTTTAGTAAATCAGCTGGTAATAGTTTCCACTTGGATAGGACGCTGACAGTTTAAATGGATTATTAGTGGGGAAGCTGTCAGTCGGGGTACTTTCATTGTTGATTGAATTAGTTTCGCCGGCCGCTTCCCTTTCGGATAATTGATGATGCTCTGTACTCGGTCCAGGTCAGCTGAAGTGACGAGATACGAGGCAATAAATTAAATTTAACCGGGGAAAACCAAACGAAGTTGGATTTCCCAGCATCTTATGTGATAGGGTGAAATTTAAAGATAAATTGGTCCCGAATTGGAAATTTTATTAGAAGGGTTTCCGAAAAACAAACAGATCTTTTGGCAAAACTAACGATCTGTTTTTTTTTTAATTTAATTCGCTAATTTTGTGACTATATTTATTAATTTGAATAAAAGTCATTTAAAAAAAACTAGTTGGGCCATCTCCATTTTATTCTATATTTATTTCTAAAGAACGATTAACTATTTACTGTATCTAAAATATCAAATTGCCATGAGCCAGAGTTTTTTTTTAATTATAGAACTGATATGAATTTTTTGATAATATGTATTTTATCGAAATTTGTTTAGTCATCCGGTGCATTATTTTCCATTACTCAAAGCTGCAACAGATTTCTGCAGCGGTAATGCGTTGTCTCAAAAAGTGGGAGATATCATGTTCAAATCCTGCACAGTACAGTAAATTCTGTTTATAAATTTTCAAGATAAAATATTTTGTTTCTTTACCTTATCTCAAAATCTTACCTTCAGTGATAGACACAACATGAGTTCAATATCTCTTCTTGCCTTGTACCTATATAAAAATGGAGGCATTTTCTTTGTAACACCATCACGTATAAACGGTCTGTCGGAATGAAGTGAAATTTGGTATCCGAGGGTTTTTCGGATCAAAGATGGTTTGTATAATAATTTCAAGAATCTCACTATTTATGGAAGGGGAATCCCCATACAAAATGATCTCCTTTCCACATCTTATATATGGGTCATTCCATACCAAGTGATCATGAAATTGCAACGACCGTAAGGTGACTTATTATAACGTTAATAAGAAAAACCCAAAGTTTTGGGGGAATCGGACCACCCTCCCCCAAATGGCAGCCCCCCCTTTTTTGAAAATTTGGCAATTTTTGCCAAAAAAACTGTTTTTGTATCACATGAGTTGATAAAAAAAAATTTCGGCAGTGTTGCCAAACTAGATAATTTTGCATTTTAAAACTTAAATTGCGATTATCTCAAAATGCCCCCACTTTTATTTCTGATTTGATGGTGCCAATAGATTAAGCGTGAAATTTTGCATAAGAATCACTTATTGACTCAAAATAATATGAGCCGTTTCGGAGATATCAAGTTTTTAAGATGGGAAGTTCGTGAAATTTCACCGTTACTCCAATACATCTTATAAATACGCCTCCGAAAGGATGGATCTGCTTCCGCATATACTACAGGGTCCAGCAATAGGCGATGGAAGCGCTGACGAATTTGGGTGATGGTTTTGCATTAGTGCAAGTGGGATGCAGCTATAATTTCACCCAACTTTTGACAGTTCTAAAGGCGTTTTTCTTAAGGAGAGAAAGAATAACTTTTCGCTTCCATCGCCCATTGAACTGCTACATTACTTCAACAGTAATTATTTCGTTGCACGCGAAACAGTATTGAACGACCCCTCGTAGCTTTGTTTACATAGTATTAGCTATCATTGCACAGTGGTGCAGAACATCAATCTAGCTGTACGAAATTAATAGCGCCCAGGGATGAAGAGATAGACGTTTGATGTCTTCAGCAACAGCAATTTTACATGGAGCATATTCTAGCATCAAAGTTTTTGCCTATAGCGAGATAGAAATGCTCACTTTTTTATTTTTCAAATTAGGGCTTTGATGTCTTCGACTAAGTTGTTTATCTGATCAAAATACATAAGTTTGTTGAATATGTCAAAGTCCTATCACTCTCTGGAGTTACAGTCAAAGTAAAAAAAAATCTCTTGAAAAAACAGTTTTTTAAACCTGACATCGTTCAAATCTATATTAGTTGCACTGATTCCCCCGCTAATTCAAATGGAAATGGTTCCGCTTATCCTCAACAATAATCTCGGCAAAAATTTTGATGCTAGAATATCCCGCATAATCAAATATCATACCCTGAATCGTGAATATTATTCTGTTCTGATTACATGAATAGTGACTATTCCAGTAATCGTTCTTAAATCTTTTAATTTTTAACAACTTTTTCATCTTTTATGTGTCTTCGCTTGGAATGATTGAAAAATATTTTTGAAAGATAAGAGCAATAATCCGTAAAAATAAACTCC
The DNA here is from genome assembly GCF_029784155.1 of Uranotaenia lowii. Taxonomy (NCBI): domain Eukaryota; kingdom Metazoa; phylum Arthropoda; class Insecta; order Diptera; family Culicidae; genus Uranotaenia; species Uranotaenia lowii. The sequence continues at coordinate 13,749,680 of NC_073693.1, forward strand.
GAATACATCCGAGTGTGACGTGTGTCTCCGCTGCCAACAAACCAAAAAACAAATGGCGTGTTTTGGTTGCTTGAAAGTGTTGGAAAGTGAAAGGCCAAGTGAAAATCGAGCGTAACAGGCCAGAAAATCAGCTGCTTATTTCTGTACGGAGAAAAATTCAATCTCCGGAACACCGGTAAAGGAATAAGCCAGAAGCATTCGCCGCGATGACGCCCGATTTGAATCTCGAGTTCGAGAACTCGCCGCACCAGCAGCAATATTCGGCCCAGAACCCCATCGAACAGTACGTGCTTCTTTCGAAAACGGCCCGAGGAGCAGCCTGTCTGGAGCTGATCAAACAGGTTCTGGAAGCGCCCGGAGTGTACGTTTTCGGGGAGCTGTTGGTTTTGCCACGGATCGCTGAGGTGAGATTTTCTCGACTTCCGGTTACTTTCAAGATAATTCAATGTTTGTTTTTCATCCATAGCTGGAGACCGGTCCAAATGCCAGTTATTACAATACTTTGAAACTTTTTGCCTACGGAACGTACCGAGAGTATCTAGCCAACGAAGGCCAGCTGATTCCGCTGACTCCGGTTATGCGCAAAAAGCTCCATCCATCGTTTATTTTACCATCGTTTCGTTGGCCATCAAAACTAAATGCATCCCGTATAAAGAACTGCTAGAGGAGTTTGACATTAAAAATGTTCGGGATCTCGAGGATCTGATTATTGAGGCCATCTACGGGGACATTATCCATGGTAAGCTGGACCAAAAGAACAAACAGTTGGAGGTTGATTATGCGATTGGGCGGGACATTCGCACCGGCAATATTGCAGAAATCGTGGGAACCCTACAGGAATGGTGCGACTCTTGCGAGACGGTTCTGGCATGCCTGGAGAACCAAATCGACCGGGCAAATTCGGAAAAACAAAAACGCCTGAAACATAAAGATGCAATCGACACTGAGGTTAATTGATAAATTTCTTACCGAGTCTACCCAAACTACTAATTATTTGTACTTTTACAGATCGCCAACCTCAAAAAGCTGATCAAGGTCCAGGCCGGAAACGATTCGGACGAGGCGATGGCCATCGAGTCGGGCCGGGAGATGTCGGTCGGGAATCCGGATCCCCGCAAAAAGTCCACCAAATCGAAAAGCCTCAAAGTGAGCGGTAAGTCCTGGTTCAAAAATTTCTCATGAGCTAAATGATTGCCGCAGTGGGCGCACGCATTTTGAGTGTGTTTGGTGATGTCCCTTTCCCCCTTAATGATAACTACATACTACTACTGCTACCGGTTCCGGGTTTGGTCTCGGTTTTGTTTGGAAACGTTGAGGAGTGCAAACAAGGTTGACCATATTAATGAAACTCTAGAACTAACAATTAAAAAAATAACTGAGGAGAAATAGACGAAACATTTCTCGATAAAACAAGCTAAGCGTTTAATTTGTTCTTAAATTTATTCTAAGTTTGTGTTGATTGGGTTGAATTTTTATTTTTGTGGTGTTTGGTGTCTGGGTAAAGTTTGGTGTAAAAACCATCAGAAAGAAATCACCTCCATTCCGAATTAACAAGTGGTTTTGTCAAGTCATGTATGCTCAGTTAAAAATCAGGTGGCAGTTCTTGTTTGTGAAATCTGCAACCAAATGTTTTTTTGTCTTTCATCTAAATCCCATAACAAAATTAATTCTTGGTTTTTGAGTTTTTTCAATTTAAATTACCCATTGAGAAATTTTCTGTATATAGATTAACCAGACTTCCTCAAATGAAATCTTGTGTGTCAAAACTTTTATTAGTTTTATTTTATTTCATTTCCTTCTCTTGTCTGGTTGTCTTCAAACTGCAGGTCGTAAGGTAATTAGTTGCAATTGATAATTTTTTTTTAAATTTTAAATGTTTTTTAAATGAATTTATAGACAGACCAGAATTGGACAAACATCTGGAAACGGAGCTCCCAATTACGCAGACGACGAAGAAGATAATCCAGCAACGTACACCATACAGGATGGCACACGGCGTAAATCCCTCGAGTGAAGACTTCCAACTGTTCTCCCAGCCTCTACCTAAACACCTTCATCAAGAAGTCTTCCATAATCGTCAGCTCAATCCAGTCCAAGTAAGATGCTAAGTCCAATGGCCATCTTCCCAGTAATCCTAATCAACCTGAAACGCCAGTCCGGTTCTGGAAGTAATCATTCTGCGGGGCACTAAGAATCCAGCGTTCGTTTCACATTATAGAAAATCTGTGGTCACGACTCTAAGCATTAAGCATTCCAAAACCTAACCGATGATAATGTTGATAATTTTTTTAGTTTGAACGATTTTTTTTTGTGAACCATGCAATCATTAATTAAAATAAAACAGTTGGATATAATAGTTGAATAAATAATATTATCTCTAAGAGATCATAAATGAAACCTTTTCTTTTTGTTATTTTTGATGGAAAAAAGATATTTTGAAGATAAGCTGTAGCGTCCGCAGTAATAAAAAAAAAGATTAGACGACGATTACATCTATCGTTTTGCTACATTTTCTAGAAAAATTTCTTCAGAAAAAAGCAAAAAAAATGAATGGTTACTCTACTTAACGACCCGTTCGCTGTATCGTAAAGTGCGTCCAAACGATTCCATTCCATGAAAAAAAGACAAGTTTAATCGTACTTTAATAATCCAAAACTATAAAGCTAATCTTTCGTGTGTCTTGGGAAGAAGATAATGGGAATCGTTCTTGTATAATACTGCTCCATGCGGGATGCTCTATGTAAAATTGATCAATGTTGCTGAAGACATCGTCTATCTCTTCATCCCTGGGCGCTATTAATTTCGTACAGCTAGATTGATGTTCTGCACCACTGTGCAATGATAGCTAAGACTATGTAAATAAAGCTACGAGGGGTCGTTCAATACTGTTTCGCGTGCAACGAAATAATTACTGTTGAAGTAATGTAGCAGTTCAATTGGGCAGTTCAAAAGGCTTTTTTCATGAAAAAGATTAAACTATGGCTCCTATGTTGCTTTTTTAATGCAACTTCAAGTTCAATACTACTAACCTAAGGTTGCCAGAATTTTTTCTACACTTATCCGGGCCATTTTATCTAAAAATAATGAATGGTAAAATCCGGGCATTTAATTTCAAAATTATCGACCAAAATGCGGCAATATTCCGGCAAGTTTGGTCAAACCCCATTACTCAACAAAAAATTGAAATTTTGTTATCAAAGTTATTCAGCAGATTCTCTGTTTATTTTTGTGAAACTTGTTTAAAAAAATCCGTTTTAAACGCATAAATAAAAAAAATATGAATGAGAATAAACCCGTGCAAAATCCGGGCTTTTCCAATGAAATCCGGGCAACCGGGCCGGACCGGACTTTTCCCAAATTTTACACTTAACCTCCAGGCAACCTCGGAGAGAACTGGTAAACAACCTTATGCTAACCACTCATCATCAGATCCTCCGTGATGTACTGTAGCCGTGCACAACAGAGCACTTTGTTTCAGATGGATTCACAGCTTCAGAAGCCTTGGAGCTTGAAGAATTCCGCAAAGTGGACCATTGTCATCTGTAAAACCTGTTTTTATTTTGCTTCTGGGGCTTTAGTGTCAAGAATATTCGACTACCAAACTCATCGGTCTATAGCTAAAGGAACATCCCAGTTTCTCAGCTTTTGTTTCCATTTTCTTAACATGTCCTTCTCGTCTTTGACTGTGTTCTTGCTCTTCCGAAGTTTCCACTTTATTATTGCCCAGTATTGCTCCACCGGGCGCAGCTTCGGACAGTTTTGCGGGCTCATGTCCTTAGGAGCAAAATGGACAGAATTGGTCTCATACCACTCCAGGACACTTTTAGAACTGCTGCAAGAACGGCAAAAGGTGCTTCTCGAGGCACTCAGGTTTGTGGATCTTGCCATTTACTGTACCCATTGTCACAAAAGGCTCACTTCTCAGTCCGCAAGAGCAGATGCCCTGCCAAACGAGATATTTGGAGGCAAACTTCGACATTTTCTTCTTCTTAAATTTGTCGTCCACTTCGAACTTGCTCTTGCCGGTAAAAAACTCCAACCCTGGAATTTGCTTAAGTTCGGCTTTTATATACGTTTCGTCGTCCATTACACAGCAGCCATATTTTGTCAGCATCTTCTCGAAGAGCTTCCGTGCCCGAGTTTTAGCCGTCGATTGTTGCTGCTCATCGCGGTTAGGGAAGTTCTGTACCTGTATATGTATGTAGTCCAGCTCTCTTCTTTGCATTCTGGACGTAGCTCTGCGACATGCCGATCTTTTTAGTCAAATCACGGCTTGAGACGATGGGATTTGCTTTAATCATCCGCTTCACCTTTCCCTCCGACATTTTGTTCTCCGGTCCAGCTCTTTTGCCGTGGTCCAACGATAACCGCTCCTGGAACCACTTCAGCACTCTGGAGACGGTGGAAAGGTGAATGTTCAACATTTTTTCCAACTGCCGGTGCGACAGGTCCGGAAATTCCTGGTATTTGGAAAGAATTTTTTCTCTTGACTCGCGTTGGTTCACCTCCATTTTCGTTCAATCGAAAAACACGATTTTGAGTTTGTAAGACTGGTTGTTAGCCAATCGGTAGAAAGTGCTGTGAACCACTATCAATCCCTAGGGTCGGCACGCTTACCACAAAAATACTACGTTGCAGGGAAGTTCGGGAAATCTAAGGGAAAACTCGGCTTAGCAAATTGGTACCTTTTATTATTTTAGGATTCCACCCACCACTTTCTTACTTCTATCTGACCTTTAGCTGTGTTGCGGGAAAAGTAGCGGGAATGTGCTCCTTCTTCCTCCTTCGGCGTCGAGCTCGGGTTCGTTGATGTCGGCTTTGAGGTCCGCTGGTTCTCGCAGAGTGTACTCGGTCCCACCTTGGGTGCTGAACCGGGCACTGTTGGGTCTTCGACGGTAAGCGAAGCGGCGCGTGGCAATGGCGTACCTGGCCCCACCTTGGGTGCTGAACCAGGTATCGGTGTAGATCAAACCAACGTTGTAGCGGTTGTTGGTCGACGTTATAGGGCGACGCGCAAGACGCTCTGGGATTGAGTCAGTTTAGAGTTTAACTCAAAACTAGGACCCCGCTGTTCAGGAAGTTAATGTTCAGGAACCAATTAGGGGACGGTTATGGGCAACGGTAAAATGGCGTAGGATTACCTGTAGTTCCAATATTTTATGTCACCAATATATTTCTTCTGGGACTCTTCTGCGGGTCGTAGTTCCTGTTCCACAATTTAACAAGAAGAACAAAACACCACCGTTTCTTAATTTGAAACTATTAGAGGATCTAAGTGTGATCTCTCAATGTGTTCGCGAACTAATGGCAAAGTCTATGACTATTTCCGTCTTGACCTGCTTTAACCCCATTACCGATCATTGCCCTCGTCCGCGTCTGTTTTCGCTTTGCCCGATCATTTCGCCCCTTCGCTAATTCGCTCCACATGCGGCTCACATCTTCCAGCGGTCCTCTGGTGGCGGGTTGTAGAACGAACATTTTCGCTTTGTCGTTTACTGGGTTAGGGTGGCTTTGTGAACTGCCTCACCAAAGAGAAACCCTTAAGCCCCCACGAACACCACGGCAACGTTATTTAATTAAATTTACAAAAAGATCACCGCAACATCCTCCGACAGACTAGCAACGCTTACAAGTTCAACGGCATGTAAACAATACACATCAATGAGAATGTGTGCAAAATTTGGTTGGTTTTTACCCAATGGTTAAAAGTTATGCCCTGTTGAATGTGTCGCAATAATTTTGTATTTGCCTTTTAAATTGTTCTGTTCCGATTTTCCCATATTGGCACGAAGCAAAACTTGTTCCGGAATAAGAAAACAGATAATCTCAAAAAACGGGTTTGGCAAAAAGTTAGCTTTTTTCGAGATGAATTGTACAGTTTTGTTTAGCTCAATCCAGGTCAACTTCACCTCGCTACAAGGTATGATTAACCTTTTTTGGATATACTTTTTTATGTGAATTGTACCTTTTTATTCAGCTCAATTTAGGTAAACTTTACCTAGCTGTGAAGTAAGTTTTCCTCGAAAAGGCTTCCACGATTGTTCACCTAGCATAGTTCGATAAATTTTACCTTTTTATTATTTTCCGTGGAGATGACCAAATATGGCGCTGGAAGGGTCTTTGTGGAAAAATGCCAGTGAGTATTGCATGAGGCATTTACAACGGACTTAAGAAATGTATTAAGGTCGTGGGAGAAATTTCGTGTCAAATTTGATTATTTTTTTGTTCGATGTTCAACGTTCTTCAAAATGTTGCTTGTTATTCAGGTGCTACTATTTGAATAAGTACTAAGCAGGGTTACGGTTTTGAAGCATTTTCAAAAAGTTTTAGTCCCTGTATTTTGTTGTCAATTCCAACACACAGTCCAGTTTAAGTTTCATTTGGCACTCTATGATCTCGTAGCATTATGGGACGACGGTTAACTGCAGGAGATTAAAAGAGTTTAATACGATTTCGTATCTATTTGAGAGGTTTTTTTGATTCACAAACGTAGGAAAAATAGGCTTTCATACACAATTGAGTGGTTCAGAAATCCAAATCAACAAAACAGCTAAAATAGTTTTCAGCTTAATTTAAAATTTTGTATCTATCGCGAAGGTCACGAGAGTGCAAATGTGTTTGTAGTTACAAATTTATGTAATTATTGAAATTAAAAAAATAAACTCACACACACACCCTACCTCAAAATGCAGTTATCAAGTTTTTGATTGTAAACCAAGCATTTTTTTGAATCTATATACCTACCTATTATCCGCTATATAAAGCTACATTTGTCGTCACCTCGGACTAATCCGGGCAATATTTAGTGGTGTCTGTCGCTTATTTCGGCGCCAAATTTTGCATATTCCGGCAAATACTGTTCTTTATGGCTCTATCGTCGGTCATTCTATTAGGAGTAGGTATTATAGCGAGAACCACCACAATATGGCTACATATAAAGAAATTCAAAAGCAGCCGAGAGATATCACGTGTCAGGCCATCCAGCCCACGCGCACTAAATGGCCAATTCGCACTTTCCGGCCGGCACTGCTACTTCTGGTGCTGTTTAGCGAGAAAAGAAAAATTTTAAGAAGCTCCGGGAGTGTGCCCCCAAATGGAATCCAATCCTAATGGTCTATAAAAATCACTATATTATAGAGAACAAAGTGAGACTTTTTTTCTCTCGATTCATTCGACATAGGTTATCCGATATCGTTCGGCAGAACGTCGCTGTCTTCGAGCAACCTGTCGACAAAAATCCGCAAATTATCCGCAGTCGAATAAAATACAGAAAACAAAACGCGGCGTGGCCGCCGAAACTCGAATTTATTGCTTTCGAATTCATTAATTCTGGAGTAAAGCTCACATTATGCCTCGCTAATGTATTGGATTTCCAGTAGAGCCGGCTGTAAAGTATAGCTTCCCATCAGAAGCTTTCCACCCACGCCGAATCACCTGGGGTATCAATTTTCCCAAATCAAGCTATTTACCTAGTGCTAGCATAGCACCATCAATTCTAAATCCGATATGGCTTCGTTTACGATACTTTGCAGCTGGCTGGACGAGATCTAGTTGAACTGAATTGATAAAGGGAATTTTATACACAAAAATAGTACCTCCCTATTCTTTGATTGTTTGCAAGGTTGTTTTTGACTGTTATTTTAAATTTTTTTATACAATTTATTTAAAACTGTTCAACATTGCGAATATAATTTTAATCATTTTCCGTAAAACAACCTTAAAAATATGAAAAAAAAAATCTTTAAGAAATATGGTAAATAAAAATAGCACCACCCATAACCTCCATTCGTCCATATTTTTTCACCTTTTAAAGTCTTCCCATCTGTTCGAAATTTATAGTTCAAGAAACCTTGAAACCTAATAAAAAATAATAGTTTTAAAACATGATTCAGCTGCAATATTTTATTTTACGTTATTCAAAGTAGAAGAAAAAATCCAAAACCATGCATAAGAGAGAAAATGTTCATCAGCTATCAAATGTCTTTAGAAAATGCCCTTAGTGTATTACAAATCTGAAACTTAGGAGGACATTTCGTACATATAGAAATATTTGGTAGTTTGTGAAAAAAACTTACATCTCATTCAATTTACTATCAGAGTTGATTCAGTAACAGTATATAAATTTTAAATAGTGGATTGAAAAGTTTTCACGATTTGAGACAGTTTGACCTTATTAGATTAAAAAAAACGAAACACACAATTTTTGACAAATTGTTAAAGATAGTTGTTCAGATTATTTTATATTTGAATTCAACTTGTATCTGAATATTGAGCATATTAACGCAAAAATCTGCATTACAATTATACTCACCAGAAAGGAAATTTCTAACCGGATCTTAGAAATGGATTACAAAATCGTTTGAATGTTTTTTGTAAATACACCTCCATTTTGTAGAAGTTTCATGAAGATTTCGCGGAGCTGTCTCGATGAGTTGTTAGTTCTTAGAAATTTTTATGAATTATTCTAAGCTTGCACTTTCTATTTATAATAATGAATATATTCTAATATCCAGGCTCAATTTTGAGTTTAACAGTAAACCGGTTAATGAAATAATGTTATGATTAAGCTCGATGGACCAGATAGCTCACATTACCCTGAGCAGAAGCTTTCGCTGTGGTGTATTAGCAAATCAAAGGAAGCTTTCTACAGCAAGAATTACAACAATTTTGCCAGGAAAACGTAATAGAAATGCTTAAGATACGTTCAATTTTAGTTAACACGGTAAAAATAGTTATCTATAGCTGTTAAAATATGAAATTCTTGAGTGGACAGCCTATTCTCTTGATCTAAATCCAATCGAGAATCCTTATCATTATTCCAGCAAGCAGTTTAATAACGTATTCAAGCTCAAATGATGAATTCATGAGTACATGAAAAAATAACTAAAACCCTTAATATCCAGCTTGATTCTAAGAACTTTATTCTCAACGCTGATCTCTGCTGTTTGAATCTATCAAAATGGCTCATAAACGCATTTTAGGTAATAATTTCTTCCTGTTAAATTTTAACAACAGTCCAGCAATAGAGTAGATAACTTTTTCTAGAATATGAAACTTTTATTGGGCTCTTTAAAAGGCTTTTTATTTTGCCGTTTTTTTTTTTTTGAAAATTTAATTACTTCATCAAATTTGGAAAAAGGCTAGTTCTGTACAAAACGAAGACTATTAACAAGTATATAAATTTTTGTTCTGGAATATTGATGGAAATGAGTGTTATTATGTGATTCGGTGCAAAAAGTTTGTAACGATTACCGTGATGATATTTTCAGAAATTTCATACAAAAATCATGTCAAACATCGATAAATTTAAAAATTTAACTTAAAAATAAGCAATCAACATAGCCAAAGTCATAAGATTTTCATAAACCAGCTTTAGGAAGCCTTTCTAAATTGTTTAAAAAAGGTGTATCTAAATTAAATTATGAAAATCTATGAAATCTGTTAAAACCTAATTGTATTATCAAGAATGTTAACTGTAATTTTAATGAAGTTTGCCTCAAAACCAGTGAAGTAAGGATTTTTTTTTGTGATTTTGACAACCTTGCTATATGATGCTGTTTAATTGCTTGCTAAATAATTCAATGATCTTATACGGAACATCATATTAGAAAGCAGTTTTTTACTGTTTGTAGAAAAAAAAACAGGTCTTCCAGGACAAAATTTGAATTGAGAATTTGTTTTTTGAAAGTACACAGAAAACAAGGATTTTAAGTCTTTGAATATCAATAATCATTCAACGTCCAACATACATTTTTCTAACTTTAAGCTCCTTTAAACTTTTAAATTGGAGTGATGACGAATTGTAACAACAGTTCGTACTGAAAAGCGTTTTTCCTAGAAAACGATTAAAATCTTTTTACAAACTATAGAAAGTCCTACAAAATTTTCCTTTTGAATTAAAAAGGAAGCAAAGTCTGTTTTTATTAGTAAACATAATAATATTCTAAAAAAAACTATATTTTCCCATACACTTAGTAAGAGGAAAGGCTTATATTTAGATATATGGGAAATCAAAAATGAAACGAAAAATATCTTTTCATTCTGTGCTCAAATTTAAATTTTGATAATGGAACATTTAGAAATATAAAAGCATTCTAGTTAGAATATAGTTTTTGATATTAAGGTTTCCAATAGACATATGTACCAATTGTATTCGTATGAAATATATGAAAATGCAAAAGATAACCCTAAATCTCTCTAAACTTTTTTACGTGCGTCAAATGTTCTTCTAGACTGAGTCGATTTGGGGTCAATTTTGAACTTTTCAAACCCTGGGGTCTAAAAGTCTTTCTTTTGATTCAATACTCATTCATGACTTTTTTGCAGAATTTTTAAGGATCCGAGCTTGCTTATGATTTTTGTGCCAGTTTATAATTTCTCTAAAGATAATTTTCCGGTGAAAAACTTTTTTGAAGACCGTAACTTCGTATCTTATTAGATAGATAAGGTGTTGAATATGGGCATAAGAAAGCTGCAAGCTTTGTAGGGAAATCTCAAATTCTTAAATTTTTCACCTCCCATAACTCTTTTTGGTTGTTTTTGCTGCTAGAAATTGCAATAATTTTGAAATTTGAAATTTTGGAAGCGATCCATCTAGTCCTGAATAAGCGCAACGAGTTCCAAATTTGTATGGAAATTTGTATTGGAAACCCAAAATTTTTCATTCAAAAATCGCCAAAGATGTACTGAAAGTTCCAAAAAATATAACTTTGGATGAAAAATATTCCTTGATTCTTGCAGTAAAATTCATGTCAACAAAGCACAAACCTTACTTTCACACCAGAAAAGATATTTGATGTGAAACAATATTTTTTTTTCAATATTATATTTTTAAATTTTTGTATTTTTGACTGCTTATTTGAAAGGTAGGTTGGAAATAGAAAATCTCTAAAAACTGCTTTGCATAGCCAGGAAATTTATTGATTCATATAACCTTTGCAAAAACATTTCATGAGATTATTAAAAGCTCTAGCAAGCAAAGTCGGCCATTTTTAAATACTCTTCAATAGGTTCAGATTTTTTATTTTGAAACGGTTATAACTTTTTCCATGAAATGCTTAGCTGCTTGTCATGTTAGCAAATAATGATGCTAAAGAAAAGTTAAAACCAAAAATGAAAGACCAACTTCATTTCAAGTTTATTATAGTTGAACTAGATTGTGTGAAATTTTCATAAAAAAATTTCAACCGAGAGAGAAATGGCAGCTTGTCAAAGTTTGAAGTATGTGCGCAGCTTCATGCGATTTCATTCTTTTTTGAACGCAACTGTAAGTCCAGTTCACAAGAAAAAAAAACATGGGTGCACTAGTTTTGTTTCTCTCAGCGTATAAGATGCAAATTGTAGTTTTTAACGGATAAATATATATGCATTGTCATTTTTGTTTGTACTGATTTGATTGAAAATAGGTACCTACTTGTAAGTTTTCAAACTCAGGAACTTCAATTTCTTCCATTGTCAATTTTTAAAGAAGGAGTGTTCATCTCCGAACAGACTCTAAGATACCGCCTTGATCTTCAATTTTCGGCAAGCCGGAACTATCAATGATGGAGCTGGACGCAATGGGTCAAAACTATTAAGGAGGAAGAGAAAAAATAAATTCATGTCCAAACATAGTCCTTACACACCCGTCTGACAGGTCAAATGGTTTTAATTTATTTATCCCACTGTGCCGTAAATGGCTAATGCAAATAATGTCGACCAAACCTTCTAGGGCGATCAAGCGACAGAAACGAATATGAAAAGACATGCCCCACACCGCAGGCTGCCAGATCAGAGTTCGTTCTTCGAAGGGGATCTCGAGTTTAGAAGTTTCGATCAATTCCCGGATCGGTCTCAGCTGGTGTGGCACTGCCTTATTGCTAATCTTTTTTCGATTATTACACTAGACATACCAAGGTTCGATTCTGCACGAATATCGATTAGTGGTCTCACTCAGAAAGTGAGGTTAACGTTCGGAAGAGATTTCGATAAGTTTCTAGCTACAGGAAAAAAAACCGGGCCAATGTGCGATAAGATCTGATCTTTGCATATTTGGTGTTGAACTTGACACTGACTGCTACTCGGTTGATCAAACAAAACAAACATCACATTATGAACTGTTTTCGGAAGTAAAAAGCTATTTGGTTTTTGATGACGCATTTACCCAAAACCACATGGAAGGGATAGCGTGGTTTAAATTTAGATTACCTAAATGTGTTTAGAGAGCGAGAGTTGTAATTTTTTTGTGGAGAAGAGGAAATGTAACTCAAAACGAAACTAGTTTTACGGTCTATGATGGCGTTGCTGCAATTCAGCTGCATCGCAGATAGTTTAGATTCAGATGAAACGCATCTAACAGCAAAACAAGTTTTGTTTACGTTAAGATCACGATCACAAACATCCAGAATCTGAAGGGGAAAACCCAAAATGGAAAACGCTCTGCTGTTTCGGAAAAGGGTTATCAATACATTCTGGAAAATTGTGCCTTACGCAATAACTTTTGAAAAAAATTTCTCATTCTCATAGAATTGGTTATTGATTTAGGCAATGAATTTCATTTACCGATTTCCGAAAGAACTTTGCTGTCTAAAATCAATAATAAATGACGAACCCAAATAATCCCCACACAAACTCTCACCATGTAAGGTCAGGCTAGTTTAGAGCGCCTATCGATTAACGTTCCGGTGCGTGCGTTCGGTTTCATTGAAGTTCAAATGTTAGGTCTGAAAGTTCTGCCGCTTGACCTATTTGCATTAGATTATTACGTTGACGTCCTCCTTCGTCCTTCTTCGCAGATTTCTGGAGCCAACGGGATTCTGCCACTCTGAAGCGTGTCGAAATTCGAAAATGCACCCTACAAATACACCCTACAAATCACACTTAAGTAATACGGATCCTGTTCCATGATTTTTTTTTTTAATTTTAATGGATGTCTTAAAATCCGAAAAATCATCAGAAACTGACTCGCTCTCATCTTCAATTCAGAACAGCAAAATACCTTTTCATTAATTTCTTATGAACATGTCGATCTTGAATGTTCTTCAATTCGTCGCCATATGCTTGTTTTTGAGCGTAAAACCTAAGAGCTCTTTAATATTGTGCGGCGACCCTCCCAATGGCGACCGTAAAAAATAAGTAATTTATCGGGCCGTTTATATTTCTAACAGTTTTAATTTCTAAATACACCTAATCGTTTGAAACACTCCGACTTTTCATGTTCATAGTGAAAAATGTGTTTTAAATAATATGTTGAACTTTGGGATGAAAAAAATAAAACATTGAAAAAGAAACAAACGTGCATTCGAACGTTTGCGTTTCGGCTGTGAAATTTTTCACGAATTGGGACTTTGATTTTGAAAATTCGATTTTAGAAACCAAAATTCGAAATTCGGAATCCATAGTTCGAAATTGCAGAAAATTCTTGTTTTTTCCTACCAAAACATAAAGAAAATTTTGATGAAGATATAAGCCAGCAAAAATCTTATTTAGGGTTCCAACCCTTCTACTTTAGTAGGACTTTTCCGTCTTTTTTGACAAGACTGCATTTGTTTATGAATCGAATTTTTAAAATCAAGGTCACAATCCTCGAAAAGTTTCACGGTCAAACCGCAAACGTTCAAGTGCACGTTCCTATCATATGTTTGCGGCTTTCTGCCATGTGTAATTTCTCTCATCCATGAGTAAATAGAAATGCAACCGACCCACTAATGGCCACTGTCCGTCGTAATAAATCAATTACACAAATGGTCGAGAATTTGTCTCAATCAGCTGTGTTCTTTGCCCCAACACGTGCGTGTTTGTATTTCGGGTATCTTTAAAAATAACGGTTCCTATTTTTAGTTTATAATTTTTCTGAAATAAATACCCACCATGACAGACGACTTTCAAATTATTTTTTATATTTTTTTCCAGTACTAGTTTTTCATATTAACTGAACTACCTTTAAAACTAAAATTTCACATAAACGCAATGCATCCTTTCACCCTGAGGTCATAAACTCTGGCCACTAGTCGAAGGATGGAATTGAAGAATGAATCTGTTTGAGTCATTGGTTCAAATTTTTGTAAGGACGTACGTATGCTTATATCCGTTCAAATAAATGTTCCAAAAATTAAAAAATAACAATAAAGTGGTAAAAAATCCAAACATGAATCTACTTTGGTCATTCACTTTCTTTTGTACAATTCCATTTGAAAACGAACGGTAGATTTATATTGAGACACTTGGCAAATGAAATGTTTTGCATATTTGGTTGCGATAAATTCGGACGATAATCCATCTGTTATTCTCGAACCGAAAATTTGCGTGCGCGATGAGTAGATTTATGGCGGATTAGTGCTTTTCATCGGCATCCCATTGGCAGTGCGCTTGGGAGAGCAAATCTTAATCCGTGTGTGGAAAATACATTTTGGGAGTTCATTATCCTCTACTTTTTAATTATGTAGATTTGAAAGCCATGTTATTCTTATTAATTCCCATACTCTATTGCAAAAATAATAATTTTAGCAGGACGATCATTTGCTGAATAGTAATCAAATTACCATACCTACTCATTATTTATGTTCAACAAAACACTTTTCAGATTTTTACTCTCATTTGAAACGAATTTATTGAGAAGGTCGTATTAAGCTTGTTTAAGAAAATCAAGGTAACTGTTTTCATTTCCATATCTTTCATGTTCTTCTAGAAAAACTTCAGTAAATCGGTTTACTTTAAAGGCAAATAAAGCGTTTGGCCCCTTAGAACATGAGCTGATATGAGCCGTTTCAAATAAACAAGTTGAAAAAAAAAATTATTTTCTTTGATTGTATGAACGATTTAAGCGACCATTTGGCCTAATGACTGTTCGGCCGAACAACCATTCGACCAAATAATATTCGGCCAATAACCTTTGGCCTAATGTCCCATTCGGCCTATTGTCCTATTCGGCCGAACATCCGTCGGCCTTTTAACCCATTCCGCCTGGCGACCTTCGGCCTAACATCTTCGGCCGAATGTCCGGCCGAATGTCCGGCCCTCATTCGCTAAGCACGATTTAAAATTAAACATTGTGTTTATACAATTTAGAAGCAAATCCAATTTTTTTCACTTTTATGTTCTCTATAATCTTATTTTACAGTCAAACAATAAAAAAAAATAACGTCAATCATAGGCCGGTGATCGAATTTTAAATCAGAGACTGCTCATCAGTTGCAGCATAGACTGATTTGCGATGATTTTGACCATTTTTTTCAGTCTTTTGAAAAATTTTCGATTAAATCTGCAGGCTTCACATATTTTCCTAAATACGATTTAGTAAGGGCGAAAAAAAAATTTACAGCCTTGTTTGAGAACAATTTGGCGAATTCATTTCATTCGGTACGATCTGGACTTTGGTGGATTGGCACCAAGCCATCGTGTCCTTTGAGTAGTGAATTGAAGGAAAATCAGGCTAAACATTATCGAATGATCATGCTTGCTGATCATGGACAGCAGGCGACAGTTCAAGTACTCTCGGACGTTAACAGCCTTTTAATTGTGTCAGTATTCACGAAAAGCTCGGAATGCTTCCCACACTTAAATATGGCTAGAAAAACCATTGCATTTAACCGAATTTTTCTGTAAAAAAAATGATGTCTCCGTCTCGTCAAAACTTTGGCCATCCCGAACAGTGTAATACTGGTAATCCGGAAGCTTTTTGTAAATAATAAAACTTGCAATACATACACGGAAAATTATAAAAAGGTAAAATTTACCGAGATACATAGGTGAACGCTCGTGGAAGCCGAAAAGGTAACCTTCTACCTGTTTACTTGAGTCGAGCTGGATAAAAATACAATTCTCCGAGAAAAAGGTGAATTCGAAAATAAATCTTAACTTGTAGCGAGGTGAAGTTCACCTAAATTGAGCTTAAAAAATTCAATTCACCTAGAATAAAAGGTAAATCTGAATAAGGTAAAACTTACCTCGTAGCGAAGTAAAGTTGACCTGGATTGAGCTGAAGAAAACGGTACAATTCATCTCGAAAAAAAAGTAACTATATGCCGGACCCGTTTATTAAGGTTAAGCTGTTTTGCTTCGTGAAATCATTCCGGAAAAGCCTGACCTGACCGGATAAGTTGAACGGAGAAGGGCATGAATGTGTTAACGCAATTCAAGAGGATTCAGCGGCCATGGTGGTTCGGAAGAACGCGAAGCCGAATCGCCAAGCCAACTTCCATAACTTTTTACTCTGATGATATTTTTTGATCAAATTTTTTGCGTTAGATAGATCAACTATCACACTGTTATAACACAAAATTTGAGCTTTCTGGAGTTTGTGTGGCCTGAGAAACAGTAATTCTACGAAATTCGGACTTTTTGGACTTTTTTCATTCAAACTACAATATCTCTGAAACTACGCTACATTTTTTATTGAAATTTCGCACAGTCATTGTTGAAAAATGAAGCTAGCATGTCTGAAGTTTTTGAAAAGTTCTATCGATAATATCAAAAGTTACGCGAGGTGCAATATTTCAGGCATGAACCTAGAAATGCGATTTCTATAGAATTTTGGACGACTGTTTCCATAGGAAAATCATATTCTCTGTTTAACAACCAGTAAATCTATTTCAACCGAAAAATCACAACCATATCGCGAGATTCTGATTTCAAAACACAAATGGATCATTTATTCCATTTTTTCTTTTCTTCATTGCTTTTGCCAGACATTTTTTGTCTGATTGGTGGAGGAAACCATATTGTTCTCATGAATCGTCCAAAATTCTATAGAAATCGCATTTAAAGGTTCATGCCTGAAATACTGCACCTCGCGTAACATTTGATATTATCGATAGAACTTTTGAAAAACTTCAGACATGCTAGCTTCATATTTCAACAATGACTGTGCGAAATTTCAATAAAAAATGTAGCGTAGTTTCAGAGATATTGTAGTTTGAATGAAAAAGTCCAAAAAGTCCGATTTTCGTAGAATTACTGTTTCTCAGGCCACACAAACTCCAGAAAGCTTAAATTTTGTGTTGTAATAGTGTGATAGTTGATCTATCTAACGCAAAAAATTTGATCAAAAAATATCATCAGAGTAAAAAGTTATGGAAGTTCAAAGTTGAAGTGACAGTGCGCTTGCTTCCAATTTCTATACAATTATGAACGGTACTGTACATTTTACCTTTTTGCTATTTAGGTGAATGAAAAAAATTACAATTTATTGAGAAAGATGGGTGGAGAAAAATCACCTCGCTTCTCGTGAAATTTTACGTTTTTTTTTTTTAATTTTACGTGTAAGTTTCTTGGATCCCACTTTTTGGCTACATCCCGAACTGAGGCAGTCGTCCTTCTGGCGTAAGCATGCATGACTTTCCGGTCCAAAGTTTTATCCACCGGACCCGGTTTCCACTCAGTTTTTTTTGTCCACGAAACTGATTTCCTTTCGATACCGAATCGCATTTCGAATCACTCCAATGCGTATTGCTTTTATTTTCAACTGACTCAGCGAAATTTTAAGGAAAGTACTTTAACATTTTTGCGCTTTTCTGTGAAAATGCTTCTCATTTTCACGGAAAATTTTTCAACTGATGCTCACGATACACAGAGTTATAAGTTGAGCTCTAAACAACAACACAATGCAGAAATCAGCTGTTTAAAAGTCATTCGTTAACGTGAACCGATCAACAATGTGTTCTACTAATGATTGAAAATGTCCTCCGTTTTTAAAGTATCCCTCAAGCCTCTAATATGTGCTGTGAGCCTGCTTGGTAATATAATAGTTAAAAAACGGTATAAGAAATATCGGAATCTGAACTTTTCTTATACCGTGGTTGAATTAAAGGGAATCTATCGATTGCTTTGATTCAGTAAAATATCCATTTTCCTATGGTTTTCCTATTTTTTCTTTTCTCTAGAAAGCGTAATGGTCTTCCTACTTTCATTATTCTACATGTTGTGGAAAGCCAACTCCAAGCTATCTTTTGAATTATAAGTAAAAAGTTTTCAACAATGTTATCGAATAAATTAAGTATGTATCAAAAACGTGTTTAAATGAAGCTTGAAATCATAATGCTTTTTTTTGTTAAATTGTGCAATTTTATGATTGTTACAATTTTTTGAGCATTGGTTCTCTGGGACAAGAAAATCTTGAAAAATTCTGTTTTTAGATATTAGGTGTGTTTTTTATGTATTGTTTTTATGTTTGTTAATTTTCAATTTATTTATTTTTTTATTTAACTCAAAACTGTTTAGTTTCAAAACTTCCGAACGCCATATCATAAAAAATAGAGGTGATAGCAAATTCTTATCTATGATTCCACTCAAAATGACTAATCCTTCCAACATCAACTATTGAAACATTAAAACCCTTCTACACAAAACTCCCAGTATTGTTTTTATTCCGATTACCCCGTCATGATGAAAATTCGGGATAATCGGGGGAAACGGAATTATGTTTAAGAATTTTAAGATTTCCTCCTATGTAATTATTTCCTTAAACTTTCCCACTTATTTCCAGTACGACACCAACGACATCCACCGGCATTCGGACGAATACGAGGAAGAGGAAGAAGAGCTGGACGCTGACGTAGAGGAGGAAGAAGAGGGCAGCACCGTATTCGGGGAACCGGACTTCAATGTCGACGACATGGAGACGGAAATCAGCGTCACGGCATCGGCAACCAACTCGATGCTGTCCTCCTCCTCGATCGATGGCAAACGGCGAGCTCGGTCGATAACCGGAATCACCTATCAGGGCGTTCCCATTATGGAGGAATCCTACATGAGTCGAAATCGAACCCGGCATCATCAGCAGCTGGACCAGCAACAGCAGGAGTTGGCCCGGCATCAGCCCTATCACCATCCCAGGCGTGCTCAGTTCCAGCAGATGCGCCAGAGGCCGGAAGAAACTGCCTCGGCACCCCCGCAACTGAAACTCAAGTGGGATGATGATGGCAGGTGAGAAGCAAATATTTTAGCACATTCCTCCGATAACTTCGGCATAAATATATTGACACCGTTCTACAAATTGAAAGCACAAAATTTTAAACATTTAATAGTCAACTTCATTCAATTTTCTTGAAAAGTTTCTCCAGCTTTCTAAAAACATTATCATAAATTTTATCTAATTTAATAAGCAAAAACAAAAAAGTCCAATTCATCTCCAACTCGAGCAGCCAAGTGTATTTAATCATCCATCATTTGATTACGTTTTCAGGGAAATTCCTACACATCACCAGCAACAATTGGACAACAACGATGCCGGCCGAAATTCCGCGCGAAGGCATCATCAAACCGTCCATCATCGAGCAACAACTACCGAATCGAGCGGCCACCAGCAGCATCAGCACCAGTCCGTCCCATCTCCCTCGGCCATTCCGTCCTACGTGCGGAGGAATGAATTTGCCAGAAGCTCCGGAAAACTCATGGAAACGACCAGACCGAATCAGGCACGTTTGATACCAAAACCAAACCAAACCGTTTTCCACCTTTTCGGTTGCTTTTTTTCTCTCTCTCTTGTCTCCGTCTCATTAGGACATTCACCATGATGCGGCGAAAACCGCGAAAACCGCACGATTCCATTCGTGGGGAAATTTTTCAATTATAATCCCTCTGTTTGCTGGTTTCTAACTACTATACCCAACCCACCTTCTAACTTCTCGCTCTTCTTTCAGTTGGGTTGGGTTGATTAAATGTTTTATTTTCCAACTAAGATGATGTTTCTTTCTTTTTGCTCCCTTCACAACAGGTTGGCCCGGATTACACGACCAAATCCCCGGGACCGACCCACGATCGCCGCAGCCGGGTCATGCTGACCAATGCCGGTGAAAATAAGTACCAGAAAGTTATCAAGAATCCGGGAACGTACATGGTAGGTATACAACTAATTGATGGAATCAAATTTCCAGCGCCGTTGTTTCGTTTCTTGCAGCAATTTAGGGGGGAAATTTGATAATCAAAACGGAAAAACCTACTGTTGAGTTTTGTTTTTCTCGGTTTTTCCGTACACTGATTATGGTCGGGGTATTTCGAAGTGCTAAGCCGCTCAAGAGAAGAAATCACCTCTGTAAAAATTAGTAGATACCCGAGCTTATGCCTTACAGTCTACATATTTTTTGTTAAATACAACAAAGATATGAATGAGTCACCGAAACCATCGACGCAGATAATGGAGAAAACGGGTTACCGAAATTGCCATATGTTTTGGGCTTTTAAGTCAAGTGGACTGTATGGGTTGGTACTAAGGGCACAATATATGTAAATATGTGCTAACCTCTAAGAAGCCGATTTTTCAGGTCCTCCGTTCAAACCACATTCCTAAACATGGCGTCAAAATAAGGATCGCATAAATAAGTTATCTTCTTCGATGTTCTCAGGTTGACGAACGCGGACTAAAGTTTTGGTCTTCAATTTGAAAAGGCGCGAGAAGTTGCCAATCGGTGCAAGTTTTCCCAACGATGACGTCCACGTAACCGTAAACCTTGGCCGCCCAAGGTCTACAGATTTCTGTCAACTAAGCAGGAGGAAGAATGATTATGTCGGTTAACATCCTCTCTAAACAAATAACTGAGAATACAGAATGGTCAACTAAGCAATATTTATCTTCAAAAATGCCCATTGTTCCCTTCCTATGCTGTTACCTATTAGTGAAGTCTTCAATTACACTGGGGTTTTTCTTAAACTTATACTCATCTGTTTTCTAAGGATCTTAATATCCCGATAAAAGCAGTGTTAATTGAAATCCAACTTATCTACCCCTGTTTTTGCTTTTGATGGACTTGGTGGACCTCATTTTGTTAAAACTACATCCGCTTGAAGCACCATGAAATGATCATTTTTAACAACCATTACTCTTAGAACCAGCTTTCCCGTAGATTAATAAAAGAGACAATACAGTGATTTTTGTAAATATCGGAAGCTAGGAAATTTATTACAAAATCATCTTGCTGGAGCCATCTCTTCTTTCTGATAACTGGCAATGGCAGCTGGGATCAAAGAAACCCCATAAAAAATATGCCACTTTAATTTTAGATGATTCATAAGGCTACTAAAGAATTTGAATGTAATCCACAAAAACCGAATTACCACTCCACCTTTTTCAGATTTATGAAATTTCAGCATATTATGTATATTATGTATATTCAGCATATTTGGATATTTTCTAGCTAACGGTTAGTTGCCCTACTTTGAACCCTTTAACCGGTGGTTTTAAGAAATCCGTGTTTTTCTCACGAATGGACGGGAGTTTTGAGTTTTTCAGCTTATCTATTTATAATTGAAAATCTTATCTACAAGTTTGAATGGCCTTTTGAACTTTGGTTTCATCGCAATTGATGGATTTACAAAAATGTGGATGACCAAAATTTCCAACTTTGAACCTACTGTTCCTGTTTAAGTACAAGACTGGTACCCTTTATTGGACCTAGATGTAAAATATAAAAAAAAATTAGTTTTTCAAAAAAAAATATTTAATGGATTTAATACTAAATTTCCAATGAAAAATGATAATGAAAAAGTATTGCGACTTTTCACGTAAACGAACGCTTCAAATAAACACTGAAATCCCCGTTATGAATAACATAAACATTTTCACCTCCAGTCAGTACTGCCAGCAGCACAATTAATGTTTTCTTGAAGCTTAGGGGTCAAAATTGCCAAAAAATGTTTAAAATGTTCAACATAAATAAGTTCTAAACAAACATTAAAATTTTAGGGAATGATCAGAAAATCAAAACATTGCTATACTCTTATTCATCGATCGATAAATCTCGTAACTATTCAAACATTCTGCATAACTGTAAATTATTGATTTTCATAAGGAGATCGGGACATAAGTTCAGTTTAGGTAGCTCAAGTCATTAATGTATACTGATCGTCCTTTCTTCGCATCAATTTTTCAATAGTCCGAAAAGCTAGGCTTAGCTTATTTTGAATGAAACTCGAAAAATTTCGCAAACATTTTTTTATGAGGCTGAGTTCTAGGGGCACATTTTTCTGATCATTAACCCCTCATACTATCCACAGAGTGGACGGAAAGATACGAAGGCAAAATAGCTGATCTACAGAAACCCAAGTATAATATTCTATATTCTAATTATTATTGCGGTGAGTATAATGTTGGTAAGTATCGTCATTTCCTAATTGCTTAAGAGCATTTAATGTATCAATGTTCCATATATTCTTTCCCAAATGATATAAATTCATATTTAGGTCTTTTCATATTAAAAATATTATATGAAGCGTTTGGTAGGGATCTCCACGCTTCATTCCTCCCCTGTATCCTGTATCTTTCGCGGTTTTCATCACATGGTGGGCCTGGCCATAGTAATATCTGCAATGCATAGGACTATGTAACAGATAATACGCTGAAAAGAAAAATGAAAGACGCAAGTCTTCCATTTTCCAGGATGCCTACACGTTTTGGCCATGTTGATGTAAGAAGAAGAAGAAGAAAGAATGTTCAACATAAATAAGTTCTAAATTATGCCCTTATAAAACTTCAAACCTCAATAACAAACCTTAAAACATTTTTTTTGGGGAAAGGTGAGTCTGAAAAAGCATCATCAAGGTCTATGGTTTCCTATTTTTAGACCCTATACAAATTTTACGGATTTTTCAAAAAAAAATCCTTTAGATTAGGAAAAAAAGTAGAAATAGTTCACATTCATCACAGCGATGGTTACTTCCCTTCAAAAATTTGGTGTAGATAGATTAATAACTTGATTCTTTTCTTATTCACTCTAACTCAGTGATTGAATTTTGCTGAGCATGAATTGATCAACCTTCTCTCGCTCACTGCTTTACTCGAAAGCAAAGGTTGCTTTGAGGCAGCGAAAACGACAAAACCGATGATGCATACGCTCTCAATATGGCCCGCCTTCAAGAAGCAGTATAGGGGAACATGCCCTATTATGCGCCACCTAAGCGAATCGCTGATTTTCTATGTATTCCACGTACAAATTGTGTTGAAAATGGGTGCAATCGTTGAAGAAAAGTATTTTCTACAAATACCTTTGATAGTTTATTACTCAAATTGCTATAGTTGCTTCAAAAACTTGATTTTTAAAAACCATATTCAAAGCCACAGAACAAAACTGTGTTGCAAATACGCGCCGCTGTGTATTCAATATGCGCCTAGCAGCCGAACACACCCGAAAGCAGCCGAAGACCAAAAACACACCAATACTTACAGACACTTTGACTGAAAATAAAATCAAAATGGACTAATCAAAATTTTGAAAAAAATGAAAAGTAGATTTTTTGGGCTGAATTAACGCTCAAAATATCGTTTTAGGCTTTTTGTTCATTTTCAATGAAAATTGACCTTTTTGAAAAAATAATGCTATTTTCAGCCTACTACGATTGGCGCGTTATAACGAGGGCATGGGCCGTAATAGAACATACCCATAAAAAGCATACCTTTACGAGTTTAGTATGATTTTTTAGCATAAAATCATAGTTTAGATTCTCCTCTATCGATGTGTCAGAAAATATTGCCTTATTCGTTTTTCTCTGCTTGGTGACACCTTATTGAAAGTGTTTTAAAATTTAGATCAAAATGATGAAAAACCTAAATTGTGAAATTATCACGACACAGGGGCATTTTAAGGAAAAATTCATACTTGCCATGACCAATCACAGCATTTAAAACAAATTGGTAATATTTTGCAGGCTTAAAATGTTACAGATTCTTCAAAACAACGGTGGCGCGTATTAGCCACATGGGGCGTTACATGAACTTTTCCCCTACATTCGAGGCAGCGAATCCAAAAAACCAAACGAATGGCACTCACTCATCTCCTGTTACAACCAGGGTTGCCACCTATTTTCAAAAAATGTCTGGAACAATTGGGCCGAAATGTCTGGAAATGGGTATAAATGTCTGGAACATTGTAGTGTTGAGCTAGTCGGGGAGAATAGAATCGAAAAACGAAAAAAACGCCCGAACATCAAATTTTTCTGATCATTTCACCGACCAGTGCAAACATTGATTCTTTTATTTTCTTTGGGTTATTGTATTAAGCTTTATCATTCCTTTTAGAAAATTTGAAAAATGATATCACGTTGAGCTTTTGTCGGTTCCAAAATGCAAAGTTTCAACAGCTCTTTCCAGTTATTGGGTTAATTTCTGCCAAAATAAATGATTTTTCAAAAATAAGAATGCATTTGGTTGGTAATGGACATCACAAATCCTTGAAATCGAAAGACATCAACCACTATCTCAATGTTCGGCTATGAAAAATGATGCAGCGAATTTCTATCCTCCCTACCCAGGTGTTGAGAAGCAAATTTCAATACTAAAATTTTAAAATAAAACGTTCTATCAAAAATTAAAAGTACAGAATATAAACCATCTGTTTAGCAATTTATATTCCGGAATCCAGGTTCATTTAGAAATTGTTATTTCAAATCGCAGATTCATTGTTATTAATTGTTATTATTGTTATTATAAATTAAAAGTTATCGGAATCCAAATTGGAAAAAAATAAAGTTAAAGATTTTGTTCCTTTCTGATTGCCTGATCTGATTTACAGTCATATCTAGATTGGTAATATTGAAAAACCTTTTTTCATTGTTAAAACCTTTCTATCAAGTAATGAAAAAAATTCAGGTTAAAAAATGGATTTAGAATTTTTCCTCGGAGGAGAAATTGTAAAAGTTAAAGATATTTTAAGCACGACTTTTGAAGTATATTTTCACAGCGTGAATTAATTTGTGTATAAAATAACTTGAATGCGAACCATGCAGTGGATTCTAGGGCATTTTGACCGGAAGTTATAGATTACCGAAAAACACTGTAAATATAAAAAGCAAATTATTTAAATCTTCGTGTCGAGCATTTGTCCAACGAGGCTTGTCGAGATAATTTTTGTAACATTAAATAACATAACTTGAGTACATACGATTTTAAACAAGACATCGTAGGTTTCAATGTGTATGTATTCAGAATATCAATATTCTGATTTCACTTTTAGATAACTATTCAGATTAAAGTTTTCGTTAAAGACAACTAACACCATTTTGAGAAATCTCAGCCAAGTTTAGCAGAGCCTAGATTGCGACGTTGAATTAGTCAATGTCTACTTTTTCTATGGCTATGAAACGTCTAAAACTGTTTTTCAATTTCTTTTGCAATTTCACAATATATGTATAACAACATAGCTGCTGAATTTAAACAAAAATAGTATTGATTTGATTTGGAAAGTTTGAAGCGTTTGTGTCTGGCGTAAAATTTGATAAGTTGTTATGTATGTAGATGATCCAGTTTGGAATGTTACGTAGGCACATTACTATGAATTTTTAATAACTACTTGTGATGTTTATACTAGAAACAAATGTAATTTGATTACAGAGTTTTCTTTTCTTGTAACTGATTCGAGTTGGGGAATATGCCCATTCAACAATTTTTTCTGAGTTTTTCGGATTCTGACTTAGAAATCATATCAGTCTTTTCATTTCAGTCTCAGGTTTCAGATCAAACTAGCAAACCTGACCATTTCGAAACCGCACTTTCTCTGTCTCAAACTGCTCAAAAATTTCCGAAAAACCAGTCACTTTCCGTGGACGGGACGCAAGAACGCGTGTTTTCATGCCACGGAAACACCAAGAAAAGAATGACACATGGCCGCCGGCTGGTCGCATTGTAGGGGAACATGCCCTATTATGCGCCACCTAAGCGAATCGCTGATTTTCTATGTATTCCATGTACAAATTTTGTTAGAAATGGGTGTAATCGCTGAAGAAAAGTGTTTTCTACAAATGCCTATGATTTTTTATTACTCAAATTGCTATAGTTGCTTCAAAAACTTGATTTTTGAAAACCATATTTAAAGAGACAGAACAAAACTGTGTTGCAAATACGCGCCGCTATGTATTCAATACGCGCCTAGCAGCCGAACACACCCGAAAGCAGCCGAAGACCGAAAACACACCAATACTTACAGACACTTTGACTGAAAAGAAAATCAAAATGGACTAATCAAAATTTAAAAAAAATGAAAAGTATATTTTTTGGGCTGAATCAACGCTCAAAATATGGTTTTAGACTTTTTGTTCATTTTCAATGAAAATTGGCCTTTTTGAAAAATTAATGCTATTTTCAGCCTACTACGATTGGCGCGTTATAACCACTTCCCGGCAACGTTATACAAACCGTGTGGAGCACATCTCTCAGATTTCCCTTAGATTTCCCCTTTTTTGTCAGATTTAAGCTTTTTTCTTCAGATTTGAGCTTTCATCTCCTATGCTCTCAAGGCAAAAAAAGCTTAAATCTGAGGAAAAAAAGCTTAAAAACGAGACTCACCAAGACTTATTTAAAAGATGTTGGTCACACGATACATAGACAAATCGTGTAATGTTGCAGGGATCTGGTTATAACGAGCGCATGGGCCGTGATAGAACATACCCATAAAAAGCATACCTTAGCGAGTTCAGTATGATTTTTAAGCATAAAATCATAGTTTAGATTCTCCTTTAGCGATGTGTCAGAAAATTTTGTCTTATTCGTTTTTCTCTGCTTGGTGACACCTTATTGAAAGTGTTTTAAAATTTAGATAGAAATGAAGAAAAACCTAAATTGTGAAATTATCACGAAACAGGGGCACTTTAAGGAAAAATTCATACTTGCCGTGACCAATCACATCATTTAAAACAAATTGGTAATATTTTGCAGTCTTAAAATGTTTCAGATTCTTCAAAACAAAGGTGGCGCGTATTAGCCACATGGGGCGTTATATGAACTTTTCCCCTATTTAAATATGCCTTTTCACACAGCCCAGTGATGAAATAAGTTCGGGACGAAATGATTCCAAATTCACCCAGTATGCACGTTCGGACCGAGTAATGTCAAATTCTAGACAGTTTTCGTCCGATTTCGGACGATTATGATTCAAACTTGGTCAAAGTCATTCGGTGGGAACAAAACCCACCGGGCTGTTCATAAGAGCGAAGTGAGCTCGAACAACTCTACTCCACCTCAGTCAGTTAAAGTAGTCGATAATGCCAAAATAGATTAAAATTTTGAAAAAAAACTTTGTCAATCAAAAAATGTCTGGAATTGTCTGGAAGAAATACTTAAAATCTGGAAGTCTGGATACCAAAAAAAAAAAGTCTGGCCGGAGGTCAAAAAGTCTGGAAGATCCAGACAAAATCTGGAAGGTTGACATCCCTGGTTACAACCTTGAGGGAACCGAATTCAAAAGGCAGAGCAAACCCGAGTCTCCTCGTTTGTGCCTGGATCGAATGCGTGAGGTTTTTCTGCTATTGCTATTATTGCACAGCAACCGCACGCAGGCAGCTAGTTTTTTCGTTTCTTTTCCTCCCTCCTCTTTGCACTATACGTTGCGGGCCGTGCAACGCAATAAGTTCGGTTGTTTTTGTTGTTGCCTCAACCTTTGCGGCGAGGTTGAAGATGTTCTCCTCAACGACAGCTATCGGCTGGAGTTGTTCAAATTCAAGAATGTAAATGAGTATGTGTGCCTCGTCTTCCTCATGCATCATGTAGCAACCGAACGTTGAGAGAGTTCGTTCGGGGCAGCAAACGAATAGTGTCTCTCAGAGCAGATCCTTCTCATGGGGGGAGGTTTGAATGAATGTATATGTATCGTCTCCTGTATAGCTATGCGAGGCCTCAAAGTATGTATTTTGAATGCCTCTGATGAGAAAATTGGTGAGGATTTCAATCACTGCTCTAACTTCTCTAAATGCCTCTCACTAATTTACCTACAGTTGCGTTCAAAAAAGAATAAAATCGCGTGAAGCTGCGCACCCACTTCCAACTTTGACAAGCTGCCATTTCTCTATCGGTTGATATTTTTTCATGAAAATTTCACACAATCTAGTTCAACTATCCAACTAACACAATAACGGGAAACAAAGATAGAGCTATTTCCGTAATATAGGGAAATTTGCTATTGCTTCACTAAACTTGCTGTATCTTCGACAATTTTCATTAAAAAATCTTGAAATTTGGTCCAAAGATGTAAAAATGTTTGATCTAATACCAGGCCAAGTTTCGTCAAAATCGATGAACGTGATTAAAAATGGTGCCAGATAGAAAATCAGGTTCATTATCGCCCAGCATACGATTTCATTCTTTTTTGGACGGATGTTTGTATGGAAAACATCGTAATCCATGTATCCTTGGTTTTTTCTTTAACAAAATCAAAATTTATCATAAAGAATGTAGTAAATTGATAAAAACTTCATTCGTGCTTTGTTTCGGAAAAGAAAAGGTTTCAATAGAGTTCAAAATAAGAAGAACAGAGTTTCAGAAATGACCTGCAAAGCGAGTATTCTATTCGTTTTTGTGTTTCAATACCAGCTCTGGGACAATTTCTATTTCTTAACAAAGCCAGAATGAAGTTCCCATCAATTAACAAGATTCTTTGTGATGAATTTTGATTTTGTGGAAGAAAAATCAAGAATAAATGGATTACGATGTTTTCCATACAAACATCCGTCCAAAAAAGAATGAAATCGTCTGCTGGGCGATAATGCACCTCATTTTCTACCCTGCACCATTTTTGATCAATTTTGACGAAACTTGGCTTGGTACTAGAAAAAAACATTTTTACATTCTTGGACCAAATTTCAAGATTTTTCAATGAAAATTGTCAAAGATACAGCTAGTTTAGTGAAGCAATTGCAAATTTCCCTTTTTTACGGAAATAGCTCAATCTTTGTTTCACGTCATTGTACAGACTTCAAATCTCGTAAGCAATTATTTTTTCTATTACCTATTTCATTCTGTCCAATATCCACTCGGTCTGACATCCATTCGGCTTAGCGACTTTCGTCCGATATTAACTTCGGCAATCTTATGTGGATCGCAGTAACAATGAGTGAGTCCTTTGATTACTGAACCATCTCGAAGGAAGATTGGAAGATTCCCAAGTAACCAAAAGTTCGTATATCTCATAAGAAACGAACTCATAAGTTCACATAGAGCTGTACAAAAGTTCTATGGAACATTTTTTCTGTTCAAAACGCTTTTCAAGGTCTATGGAACTCCATTCTTTATCAAGTTCAGCCAATACTCAAAAAAAAGCTTTTAAGTCGGAGCGAATGGAGTATCATGGGCGACTTTTTTTCTTTGATCGATAACTTCTTTATTATAAAAAATAAAATAAAAAAGACGAATGGAATGGTTTTCTATTTGTTTAAACATATCTTAAGGCATTTTTTAATTTTTTAATGAATTTATTTCCCCGAATTCTGACTGTTTGAAAATAGTATTTTTCTCTGGATTTTAAAAAATGATGAGGAATTGTTGGCTACCACATCCAAAATGATTAAATAACATGCAAAGTTTATGAGTTATTATTTTAAAGCAATTTCGAGTGAAGAAATAGAAAAAAGAATAGTGTATGACCGAATAATTTCAAAATCCTAGCTCGCAAACTTTTTGCCTAATTTCTTATATAAGATTTATATTTGTCTCAATCGAGTTGATCGAGTTATTTTTAGCATAAAAAGACTTTACAGATATGAAAAGGGTGGTGTCCCATAAGGGTGTCCCAAAATTGCATAATTTCTGGGAATCTGATGGCTCACCCTCCAAGTGGTAAAAAAAGTCCACTTTCAAAGTATTTGATTTTAAATAAATTTTGGGTCCAAAAATTTTCACTAAATTTATATATTTTAAATTTTTTTAATTTTGTTTGAGTTATATACTAAACGTGAAAAATGAAAAACGAACCAAATCCGTATCAAATTTGAAAATAAGCAAGCTATTTTCAAGAAAAATAATTTTTTTTGGTCCAAAATTGTGCATTCAACTGACCAAAATGTGTACCTAGCGTAAAGTATTTTTGATACCAATGCCATCAAGATACGGATTTTTGTGCACTTAAACTTTGCTGAACAAAGTATGTTGTTTGTATCATCGTGTGAAGAGCTATTCACGGTTTAATCCTCAATGAAAATCACAATATAAGATATTTTTTATTCAATTTATCCAATTCGTCTTAATAAATACCTACTTTAAAATCAAAACACTTGCAAAAAAATACTTGAATGGTTTGAAGGAATCGTCAGAAGGTTATATGCCAAATTTGAGCTGAATCTTACAACGGAAAAGGATTGCACTAAATCTCAAGTGTGAAGGGATTCTGAGACATTATGTTCTAAAGAAGTATAAAAACTGGGTTTTCATCATTTTTTTTCTTTACCAATCGTTTGCTTAGTTATGTTAATTTTATGAAAATTTCTAACATTTCACTAACATTTCACCTGAATATTGCAACTCGATTGGAACAAAAATGTTCGACTGTTCAAAGATTGTATTTTGGTCGCAAATTGTCCTGTAAAACGCAATGAGTAAAATGTACTCATTGTGTGTTGAACTACAATTTGCAACCAAAATACAATCATTGAACAGCCATACGTCTTTTTTTTTTTAAAGTCCAATCGAGTTGCAATCTTCAGGTGAAATTTTAGTCTTAATTAAAATTTTAATAAATTCTACATAACTAAGCAATCGATTGGTAGAGAAAAAAAATTGGATAAAATACCAGTTTTTATGCTTCTTCAGAACACAATGTCTCAGTATCCCTTTCACACTTGAGATTCAGTGCAACCCGTTGCCAGATTCAGCTCAAATTTGGCATATAGCCTTCTGACGATTCCTTCAAACCATCCAAGTCTTTTTTTGCAAGTGTTTTGATTTTAAAGTTGGTATTTATTAAGACGAATTGGTATTTATTAAGACCAATATGTGACCAAAAGTCACATATTTACTTGAAGGAAGGTATTGAAAGTTACATATTGGCTGACAAAGAGAATCAACTGCCCAATTCCTTTATTAGTGAACTTTATATACTCATTAATGAACTTGAAAAATGCAAACGTGATTTATATGAACGTTGTATGTGACTTGTTTTGCCCAATTCCCATGAGTGAACTATATGTATTCATTGACGAACTTGAAAGTTGCAAAGGTGATGTATACGTACGTTATACGGGACTTAAGTCACATAAAGGGCACAAAAGTTCTCAAAACGGGATTTTGTAAGTCACAAAAAGTGCTAGTGGTAGCGTGTTCGATTCTCACCACGAAAGTCGGGGTTCGATTCCCAAGCCGGGCAAGTTTTTTTTTCAATAAGTAATTTAGTAATTGAGTGACCATTAGGGTGGCCCAAAAATGTACTATGTCTGGGATGTTGGGAGCTTAGGGTGTTAGAAACAATATTTTATATGGCGGCGACTCAGAAAAATGATGTTTAGAGGTCGCACTGGTTCGATTTTTGAAAAAAGGCCATTTTTTCGACATTTTGTCCTAATTTCATTTTCAGATCTTGTAAAAGTATCCAACATGTGTTTCTAATATTTTTTAAATTTTCTTCATAATGTAAGTTTTAAACTAAAAATTTATTGGGACTATTTTGGAATCTCAATTTGTATGTATGATTTTTTGAATTACGCAATACTGTGCATTTTTGTAAAAAAAATAATTCAAATTAACAAAAAAGTGTACTTTGGATTAAGATTTTTAATCAATATTGAATTCAAAAGATGCGCGACGTTTAAATGTGTAACTTTGCAGAAGAAAGTGTAAAGCTATGACTTGTCGTTTCAAAGTAATTCAAGTTTCACTGTGGAAAAAAGTCACAATTTTCAAATTTTTGCTAAGAATTGCTCTATATTATGATGTTGAGTTTCGAGCAATCTAAGAACCAAATAAACTCCTGATATCAAGTTTTTCATCCTTTTATCGATCCTTCAATCAGCAGAAACAACCATGACTAGTTTCTAGATTTTTATTTTAAATTTATTTAGTGGTCGTGACCATAAAACATTCACCAAACCGTCACCCAAGTATGGGTAACACGAACTTCAATCAAAAAAAATTCTAGAAACTTGGAATGGTTCTTTCTGGTGATTTTAGGATCGATAAAAGGATGAAAAAATTTGATATCAGGAGTTTATTTGGTTCTTTGATTGCTCGAAACTCATCAACATCATAATATAGAGCAATTCTTAGCAAAATTTGAAAATTGTGACTTTTTTCCACAGTGAAACTTGAATTACTTTGAATGGACAAGTCATAGCTGTACACTTTCTTCTGCAAAGTTGCACATTTTAACGTCGCGCATTTTTTAAATTCAATATTGATTAAAAATCTTAATCCAAAGTACACTTTTTTGTTAATTTGAATTATTTTTTTTACAAAAATGCACAGTATTGCGTTATTAAAAAAATCATACATACAATTTGAGAGTCCAAAATAGTCCCAATAAATTTTTAGTTTAAAACATACATTATAAAGAAAATTTAAAAAATATTAGAGACACATGTTGGATACTTTTACAAGATCTGAAAATGATATTAGGACAAAATGTCGAAAAAATGGCCTTTTTTCAAAAATCGAACCAGTGCGACCTCTAAACATCATTTTTCTGAGTCACCGCCATATAAAATATTGTTTCTTACTCCCTAAACTATCATTTGAAGCTTGAGCCCTCAACATCCCAGACATAGTACAATTTTGGGCCACACTAGTGACCATTCTGAGGCGATATATGTAGGAAATGTAGGAAAGAAGCAATTGAGCAATTTGTCGAGTTTGTAATTCGGCGCATGGCATCATGGCGGCACCGGCACATAACATAGTAAATATGTAATCCAGAGAAGGTGAGATGTTTTTTTTTCATTTGGCGATTTTTTGGAAGCTGAATAAAAGGCCGCTGGAAGCTGAAAAGAAGATCATTAAGACTTGTTTTGGAACTTGAAAGTATCAATAAGAACTTAAATTTTGAGCTGCATAGAACGTACTTCATATCAATGATGGGGCTGAGTAAGCGTTTTTGTACCTGTTTTATGGGACTTTTGGTTGCTTGGGTATTTTATCTAAAAACTTGGTAAAATGGCAAAATCCCGGCCTTTGAGTTAAAAATTTTCGACCAAAAATCCGGACAACATCCGGGAAAATTTAGTAAAAACCCAGGAATGTTTCAACAAAAATCAAGAAAAAAAAAATTGTTACACTTTTTTTCATCAAAACTTAAATCGTGTTATTAGGCTTCCAAAAAAAATCACTCAGGGTTATTTTTACAAAACTTGCTCGAATTTTTTTTATGGACGAACAAATTTAAAAAAAAATTACAACACAATCCGTTATTTTTTGTTTGATTTGGCAAATAAAGTAAATAAATCCGGACAAAATCCGGGCCACCGTACTTTTCCCTAATTTTGTTTTTAATATCCGAGCAAACCCGGATAAAATCGTGCAATCTGGCAACCTTAGGTTAAGCACTATCGATATCTTTCCAGGAATCCCGGCAACCACCGGTACAGCGCGTGGGCCGTCTGGTGCGCAAATCGGCTGCCCTACCCCGGGTCACGGCGCTGCATCTGGCCAAGTACCATCATCACTACCCAAACAACGTGAGGGCCACCAACCATGCCACCTGGCACTGGCACCCGGTCGATACGGCCAACATGGAAGCGCTGCGATCCGGCGTCTTCAAGCTAACCCACAACGGATCGCTCATTGTCAATGATACCGGATTGTTCTTCGTTTATGCTCAGGTAGGATCTGACTAAGGATTGTTAAAGTTTGAAAATATAAATTTAATTATTATTTTTAGATTACCTACAACGATCAGAATCCAACGAGTGGTTTCAACATTTTGGTTAACGGAAAGAAGCACGTGTCCTGTTCGATCCACGGCCCTCAGGGCAAGAAAACTAACGCATGTTATACGGCGGCACTGATCGATCTGGAAAATGGATCCACGCTTGAGATCCGGGACATGGACGAAAATCGGATCCATCTGCCCTACCAGGAGAAAACCTTCTTCGGGTTGTACAAACTCGGTAGAAGACCGGTGGTCGCGAGTAATACTTAAGAAGAGAATTTATGGACAATCTTTTGAGCTATCAAAAACAAGTATAAAAAATCACAGTAATTATTTGTACATAGATTCTAGCGACTAAGTGATTACAGAAAAAAAACCAATGGCTTGTCTTGTCCTGTTATTTATATTATTATTTTTAACCTAATTGAAAACAAGAGTAGGATGTACTGAATGTGTTATGAAGTCCCTGTTGTCGTGATATATATTTATACGAGTGAAAAGTGAACATTGAACCGAATAAAAGTCATTTTAATTGTTCCCTTTCTATAAATTATGGTTATTTCATTTAAATTAAACTAGATATGCAAAATCATGTATCAACATAAAAAATGTCATCACCTGTTCTTCCAGAC
The DNA here is from genome assembly GCF_029784155.1 of Uranotaenia lowii. NCBI lineage: Eukaryota > Metazoa > Arthropoda > Insecta > Diptera > Culicidae > Uranotaenia > Uranotaenia lowii. The sequence continues at coordinate 13,783,833 of NC_073693.1, forward strand.
ACGAAAAGTTCATCAATAACGAATTGATACACCCATTAATCAACTCTACGCCTCCGCCATTGCCATTGTAGGTCGTTAAAGTTTTCCAACTTTCCTCATTATCTTTCTCAACTTCGACGAAGCCCTTGGGTTGCGCTCCCAGCTCCTCACGATGTCGTCACAAATAGACCGGAAAAGAGCTTCCCATGAACCGTGGAGGAGTATTTCTTCTATTCCATTTTTTTTTTCGATTCATTCTTCCGTCAATGATGTTAGTTAACAGAAAATATCCCTATCTCTTCCTGTTCTGTTCCAAGATGTACGGCAATATGTGCGATACGGTGGCATGTGGCATTTCCGACTCAAGTCGAGAATCGACCCAGAAACTTTGACCCGTCACTTTTTGCTCCAGCGGGCGTTCGTCATCGGGTCCCTCAAAGAAATAAATGGACATGCCCACATGAAAGTGAAATAATAATCTTGTCTGCGGGATTCAAACCGAACGAGTGCCGGGAAAGTCAACTTTTGCCGCCGACATGTTGCTCATGGTTTGGTTACAGGCTGTCGAAAACGGCGGAAAGTCGAATTTCTGGGATTTCGAATAATAGCAATCCAAATTCAATCACATTCCCTAGGGATTCCATTGGGATGTTATGTCAGGCAACTAAAATTTATCTTATTCGTGGATTGTAAAATTGTAAAAAAAAGTAAAAAAGTTTTTAATTTCAACAAAAGTTGTTCCAATAAAAGTTTACTTTCGATTACTCCCACATTCGACCAGTAAACTATCGGAAATTATTATCCCGCAACCATTCAAAACCAACCCAACACGTGTCTAACCGCTTGGATCTTCCGCTTGACTTCTGTCTGTTCCCTGCCCAGCCAACACTTGCTTAACAATTCAACCTTCGGATTCGAACCCGTGTCAGTGGAGCTTATCGTTATATTTATAAACTGCTTGGCACAGAGTATCACACAGGCAGGCAGGACCTTCCCCAACGCCCTCCCGAATCCTTCCCCTTAAGAGATCCGGTCCTCCAAAAGGATGATAATAAATAAAGATCTATGTATGACACGCACAGCCATCAAGTCGAAATGTGGAAGCCTCCGACACTTATGATTTGGATTTCTTTTTCTCGAGAATGTCGGTTTGGAGGCGAGAAAAAAAATGAATTCTTCGAAAAGTCATACTTAGAAATATTTCTTTCAATCAATAATGTTAGCGAGAACTTCAGTTGTTAAAATTTAAGGCCACCAACTTTATTTTACGAAGCGTGCGGTTTCCCCAAACAGCCTTCATTCAATTTCTCAGAAAAAAACACACAATATAAGTTTCATTCGGTTTCAAATTCTCAAGTCCGAACATACATTTCTCTGAAATATTTGAAAACTAAAGGGGAATTGAAGGTAAAGCAGCAATAACTGCTTTTTCCGATGGCTGCGATGTCTTAAATAGCCTTCATTCAATTCCTCGGAAAAATCAAACTCATTTGTTCCAAAGTTGTCCTGTGCGAACAAGTTTTTCTGAATTAATTAAAAAATATTCGTAAATTGAGAGGTCATAACTCCAGTTCGCGATGCGTGCAGTGGGTCAAATAGCCAGCGTTCGATTCCTATAGGAAAAAACGTATAAGATGAGTTTTATTTGGTTGAACAAGTCCGAACAAGCTTTTTCTGAATTAATTGATAAATGTTGGAATTTTGAGGATAAAATAGTCATAACTCCAGCTTTCGATGCATGCGGTGGCTTAAATAGCCTTCGTTTGATTCCTCAGGAAAAACGCCCAGGATAAGTCTCATTTGGTTCAGAGTTTTAAGTCAGAACTTTTTTTTTCTGATTTTATTGAAAAATGTAGGGAATTAGTGGGTAAAACAGCCATAGCTCCCTTTCCCAATGCGTACGGTGTAGCTTGAGTTTCCTTCGTTCGATTCCTGGAACAAATCAAATAACATATGTCCCATTTTATTTAAAATTATCAAATCCCAACAGGCTTTTCTGCAATAAGTAAAAAATTAAGGGGAATTAAGGTTAAAACAGCCAAAACTCTATTTTTCAATGCGTTCTGGTGGCTCAAATAGCCTTCTTTCGACTTCTCGATAAAAAAATCACACAAGATAGGTTTCATTTTCTTCAAAATTTTCCTCGGAAAAAATCACACAAGATAGGTTTTGTTTGATTCAAAATTTTCAAGTCCGAATATGGGGCCGTCAGATACAAGCGTGGACAAGCGTGGACATTTGGCAAACTCCTACCCCCCTCCCCGGATGTCCATTGGACAGATTTAAAATTGTTTTTTTTTTCCAAATTTTTTTTTTTTTTTGTTTCGATTATAGTCGTCCTTTTCCAAATCTTATTTGACAGTAAAAAACAGAATTTTTTGCCTTTTGGTTATTGAAATTACTGAAATAAACAAACATTTCCTGATATAAAATAATTTTAAAAATTTTAAATTTCTAAATTATGTATCACTTGCTTTCAGATGGCTACTAACTGTTCAAACTTAAACTGGAAAGCTTAGCCATTTCAAGATTTTGATTCAAACAACTCAATATTTATTTACCTTTAAAAAAGATTTTGGAAGTAAGTATATCCACGTGGACATGACCCAAACCCCTACCCCCCTCTTCGTGGACAAGCGTGGACATTTCCATACACCCTCCCCCCTCCCCCTAAGTTGTCCACGTGGTATGTGAACGGCTCCTATGCTTTTTTCTCAATTATTTGTAGAGAGAAATTGAGAGTAAACACTGTAATCAGTCTTAACTGCATTTTCCGATGCGTGCGGGGGCTCAAAAAGTCTTCATTTGATTTCTCGAAAAAAAAAAAACACACAAGATAGGCCTGTAGTCCAAAATTTTGTAGTCTAAATCAGTGTTTTTCTGGATTGTTTACAAAATATGGGGGAATTAGAGGTGAAAAAGGCACTATATCTTTGTTCGTAAGCTCGCGCGGCGCCTGAAACCATGTCTAACCAAATCTCCCGACGTTTTCACTATTGGAAAGTGTATTTCCATAGATTTGGTTCATGTAGGACCAAAGATATTGAATTTCTTCGCGAAAACTTTTTTCCCCATTGTGCATTCCTTCCGGAGACTCCTAATTCCTGGTAGGTATCCCTTTTTTCTTCTTACAAATGATAGAGAATTTAATGTTGATCATTTCATAACAATACTTCAAGACTCCAAAATCAATAACTTTCTTGTTAAATTAATATTTTTGAAAATTGGACGACAAATATGTCAGCGTGACTAATTTATTTTTATGAAAAAAATGAATGCTTAGTTTGGGACGTTATAACTTTTTTTCTCGCTATACCAACCTCTTCGCCCTCATGAGCAAAGTTGTAGCCAGAGAAATTTTCAGAAAGCATGTATTGGAATTTCATTTGCATTGCCTGAGAACAAAATAAACATTTAAAATTAAAGAATAAAGTGAAATTCTCCGAACATCCTAACATTTTTAAAACAAAACACGAATACCCAAATCTCATTTTAAAAATCTGCAAAAATTGTTTCGGTCGTTTGGACCGAAAAGGAAGCTTTGTAGACTACACGATTTTTGAAATTCGAAAAAAGTTGCAATTCGATAAAGCCTATTCCCTATAGAAGTTAGAATCCAGCAAAGCAAAAGTTTTTGAAATTTGTATTAATTTTATCATTGCAAGAAAAATATTGAATAGCTTTGCCTATTAACTGAGTATTAAATAGACAAAATTTAGTTTGTATTTGAAACTGATTTCTGTTAGTAAAAATGTAATTTCAAAACCTTAAAATATCTATTTTTTCCAAGGCTCGCAAACAAACAGCTCTCCTGATGATACCAAAAAGTATTTAGAAGCAATCGAGCGGTTGAATGTGAAAGAACTTTTTTTTTCTTTGTATATGTATAGTTAGAGCGCTATTTTTATAGTAAATTAATTATAAATTTGTGATATTTAAAAAATAAGGACATTTTCATAGAGTAAGCCCGTATTGGACAAATGGATAGGAACCCTATCAAAGGGGTTAACTTTGAAGAAAAAATGATAATGGAAATAACGGGAGGGCCAAGGGAATGTGTGGAGGTAAAATTTCATTTGTATTTTGAAGCTAAAACTATTAAGCAATTGTAATATTTTGCCCCTAAATGTATGCAGCAACATTGTTCTTTTTTCGATTATAAATGTTTTTGAAAGAAAACGCTAAAAAGCAAGGTAAAATTGATAAACTTGCATTTTTAAATATTATTAAGGTGTTTTGTATCCTTTATGCTCAAGAAAACTCGTTAAAACCGTTCAAATAGAGACTGACTAATATTACCCCAAAAGCATCAAATTCTGAACAGAGTCGAAATTGGTTTTTAAATTAAATTTGAAATAGTGTAATAAATTTCTGCAACCATGTTTTACGTTCAAAGGTGTCCAGTACTGGTTTTAAAAATATGAAACATGCCACATTCCCCTTAACAGAAAAAAAATCGAAGAAAATTGAAAAAAAGTGATCAATATTACCCCGGATTACGGTACGTAAAAATATTTGAATCGTTTTCTGAGAAAAACCCTTTTTGTTCGAACTAGTGCGAAGGATATTTTCGTCATCGCTTTCATTTAAAAGTTTCATGAAGCTTAAACATAGCAATTTATTTCTGTGCCCATTTTCGAAAAGTTTTATCACAATTATTTAAATTTTGTCGTGAAGCCATTTGTTCTATAAACGGTGTTTTTATATCTGAAGTTACGTATGAAATCATTCCTTTGAAATGTTCAGCAAGGTTTGAAGATCAACGTAAATTCATAATTTCACAGTTTTTAACCAGATTTGTCAATGTTTCAGCTTACATTTTTGATTATAGAAAATTTTAAAACATTTCATATTTATTTATTTTGATACCTCTGCTGGGATAATGCTGAATCATGAAAATTTTATGACTTTGGTAATCTGGATTGCTAATTTTGAAGAATGATTTAATTTAATCAATGATTTGCCTATGAAATTTCTAAAAAAAACATAAAAATAACACAAGACAACAAAATTCATATTTCTTCGAGGTGCAAGCAATCTCAGTACTGATTTTGACTTAGGAACGCTGATTTTCGAGTTAACTTTAGAAAATAGGTAAAATATTGGTTGTTCAATTTGAGTACTTTTTTGACAAAACTGTAAAATACAAACACTATTTGTATTTTATCAATGATCAACTTTCCCAAAGACCCCGAGTAATTTTGATTTCTGAGGAAAAAGGTATGGAAGTTTTTCTTTTTTGTTATTTTTTTTTTTCAAACCTGCAGAAAACGAGAATTTTCACGATTTTAAAAAAAAATTAAATTGAAATTGAACTTTGATATTTTTAAAATCGTAAGTCAAATCATTTCACAGTCTTCAACAAAGTTGTTGAATGAATTAAAAATTTTAATATAAAATATTCAATAATTTTCTTTATGATGTCAGAAGAAGGTGTAACCTTTTTTTGAAATTTCCATAAATTGTAGAATTCTACTTTTGAAAGCGTTGTATCCCTCATACAAAAATATCATGGCAATATCTGAGTCCTTGATTGAATGATGGGTAGTAAATTGATTAAAAATCAGCTTTTGGTGTTTATGTAGGTTTATTGATTTATCAGTTATGAAAGATCCGTTTACCCAAATTTAAAAATTTTGACACGCCGTATCAACGAAACTTGAAGCCTTTAAATTAGTGTTTCTGGCAACACTTTACAGCATTTTCAAGAGCTCTGCAATAAGGCTATTTTAATATATTTATTTATGGACTAAAACCAAAATTTCGGCTCTCATTTCTAAATTTTTGCCATAGAGAGATCAGCGAAACAAAACATGACAAAGCAAAAAAAAATTAAGAAGAAAAAAATTAGACCAAAATTTAGGTATACTGAAGCAGAGAGCATTAAAACTAAGATAAATTAAGGTTTAATGCACTTCATGAAAAAATAATTTTTTGATGAGGAGCAAATAATGCTTTCACATTATGAGTAGAATAGTAGAAAAGAGAATATTTGAAGAGAAGTCAAGAGTGACACTGAGTTTAAAATGTGGTAAAACTTCAAATGAGAAAATGAGAAAATGAGAAAATGAGAAAATGAGAAAATGAGAAAATGAGAAAATGAGAAAATGAGAAAATGAGAAAATGAGAAAATGAGAAAATGAGAAAATGAGAAAATGAGAAAATGAGAAAATGAGAAAATGAGAAAATGAGAAAATGAGAAAATGAGAAAATGAGAAAATGAGAAAATGAGAAAATGAGAAAATGAGAAAACGAGAAAATGAGAAAATGAGAAAATGAAAAAGTGAGAAAATGAGAAAATGAAAAAATTGAAAAATTGAGAAAATGAGAAAATGAGAAAATGAGAAAATGAGAAAATGAGAAAATGAGAAAATGAGAAAATGAGAAAATGAGAAAATGAGAAAATGAGAAAATGAGAAAATGAGAAAATGAGAAAATGAGAAAATGAGAAAATGAGAAAATGAGAAAATGAGAAAATGAGAAAATGAGAAAATGAGAAAATGAGAAAATGAGAAAATGAGAAAATGAGAAAATGAGAAAATGAGAAAATGAGAAAATGAGAAAATGAGAAAATGAGAAAATGAGAAAATGAGAAATTGAGAAAATGAGAAAATGAGAAAATGAGAAAATGAGAAAATGAGAAAATGAGAAAATGAGAAAATGAGAAAATGAGAAAATGAGAAAATGAGAAAATGAGAAAATGAGAAAATGAGAAAATGAGAAAATGAGAAAATGATAAAATGAGAAAATGAGAAAATGAGAAAATGAGAAAATGAGAAAATGAGAAAATGAGAAAATGAGAAAATGAGAAAATGAGAAAATGAGAAAATGAGAAAATGAGAAAATGAGAAAATGAGAAAATGAGAAAATGAGAAAATGAGAAAATGAGAAAATGAGAAAATGAGAAAATGAGAAAATGAGAAAATGAGAAAATGAGAAAATGAGAAAATGAGAAAATGAGAAAATGAGAAAATGAGAAAATGAGAAAATGAGAAAATGAGAAAATGAGAAAATGAGAAAATGAGAAAATGAGAAAATGAGAAAATGAGAAAATGAGAAAATAAGAAAATGAGAAAATGAGAAAATGAGAAAATGAGAAAATGAGAAAATGAGAAAATGAGAAAATGAGAAAATGAGAAAATGAGAAAATGAGAAAATGAGAAAATGAGAAAATGCGAAAATGAGAAAGTGAGAAAGTGAGAAAATGATAAAATGAGAAAATGAGAAAATGAGAAAATGAGAAAATGAGAAAATGAGAAAATGAGAAAATGAGAAAATGAGAAAATGAGAAAATGAGAAAATGAGAAAATGAGAAAATGAGAAAATGAGAAAATGAGAAAATGAGAAAATGAGAAAATGAGAAAATGAGAAAATGAGAAAATGAGAAAATGAGAAAATGAGAAAATGAGAAAATGAGAAAATGAGAAAATGAGAAAATGAGAAAATGAGAAAATGAGAAAATGAGAAAATGAGAAAATGAAAAAATGAGAAAATGAGAAAATGAGAAAATGAGAAAATGAGAAAATGAGAAAATGAGAAAATGAGAAAATGTGAAAATGAGAAAATTATAAGCATAGCATAGCATAGCATAGGGTGACTACACACATCTTGCATTGGCTGATACACGAGGTACAACTGATAATCAAGAGCAACGCAAGATGCCAAAATGAGTATCTGGATTCAATATTCATTACAAGTGCTGCTCTTGAAGATCAGTGTGGTACCATGATGCACACCGTGACAAGTCAATGTAATCATAGAAGGGATTATCTGAAACAGCAAAAATAACTCTTTAGGTGCAGAGAACTCATACGACCCATAAAGCTGTTTCAGAAAGGAATAGAAGGGATGTTTTAGTGGGAAATCCTACATGGCAAATAGGATTGACAAAATATGTTTAAATATAATCAAAATAAAATGAAACAATCTCACCATAGTCCATTGATAGGCGATGAGGAAAGGAGGCAGCGTGGGTTGATTTTTATTTGATGGTCCTGTTGCACTAATGATGATAATCCTTGCACCTTCCAGTCACTGTTGTTTGATAATCCAGCAAGTGCTTATGGATGATTTTTCGGGATTTGAGTGCTTCTTTTCTTCTGCTGATTTTTTTAACGCAATCGTTACTGGTATCCTTACACAGATTTCGAAAAAGAAGCTTCTAAACAGATAACAATCACAATATATTCACGAAAACAAACGAGAAAATTTCGAGGTCGGAAAAAAACACATCCGTCCTCTAGCAGTGCTTGCTTTGATCCCAGATTTATCATGTTTAATTCTTCATATACTAATCGAAAATGAGAAAATTATAAATTTAGAAAATGAATAAGAAGAATCAGAGAATAAATTCCCTTAGAAAAAGTCAATAAATGTCACGTTTTTAAAGGGAAAATTTGACAGACATAAGAAATTCTTGAAAGATGAGAATAACCGAAATAAAAAATGACCATGTACAATAAATGATAGGTGCCTAATATTTCCAGCTTCCGTAACGTCCAAAATTTATAATTCAATCGTCAACATTCTTCTGAAACTGATGAAACTAAAGGCCGGCTTTCAGCAGTATCCGTGACCTGTTTACGATAATCATCCAGAAGAAAAGCTCCGAGAAAGTGAAAATATTTGCACGTTCTTTTCCCTACATTCCAACTTACCAACCAGCATTCATTCGGTTTTGGAGCGCTGCTTGTTTTTCCTCGCTCCGCTTGGCTGAACAAGAAAAGGCACACAAAAAAGGCAGGAATGATCGAATCGTTCATTTTATCCTTCTTCTACTGTCTTATCAAACATCCATCCAGTCTCTCGGCAACGGGTTGTTGATTTGCAGTTATTCTGTGCCTTTTTTGTTGTTGCTGTTCCTCTCTTCTAGGAGCCAAACCACGTGAGACTTTCCACTGAATAAGATGAAGATGATTCCAGCCGCCGAGTTGATGAGGGAAATGGATTATCATTGTGTCCAGACGACTTTTTTCTGAGGGGCTAGACATTGATTGGATTAGTCTAAGTAGTTGATGGAAGGAAATATTCATCGAAAATTTTCTTTACGTCCATTCGAAAAAGTATCTCGTGAACCCTTTTCCATCATCGGTAGTGGATTTCTCGAGATGGGCACATAAAAAAATAAACACGTACCTACCGCACACCATGTTAGGATATGAGAAATGTGACGCGACGGCTGTTAGTGGGTGTCAAAATTGAAGAAACATGGCGGGAGTTGGTGTCATCTTGGTGTCACACAAGCTGCTCCTTGGTCTCGGATGCAACGTGCTAAGTGGGTGTATCCAGCAGATGAAAACTGATAAGGTTACATCGGAAATGTCGTGAATTTCAGCGTAATTACTGTACTGCTTGGAAAATATGTCATTTTAAAAGTGGGTACAATTACTTTTACTTTATAGTTTATAAGTTCAGTGATCTTCTAGATGTCGGATTCTCAATATTTCTGTACTGGGTGTTATCAGAGTTTTTGTAATTTATTTTATTTTTTTCTTGAATTAATATTCTCTTCGAGCTAAATCAAATTCCACCGACAATAAATCAAGCATTGAGATTTTTGGTAAATTGAATCAATTTTGCTCAGCACACGATATTCCATTCTTCTGATGTTGTTCATCCAATGAAATCCCAGTCTGATAAGAGAGCCTAGAGAAGAACAGTGCAAAAACATCTCCAAAACGAAGGCACGTTAAGAAATTTCGCATTTCGCTATTTTCCTGCTATCAACTTTCTTACATTATCTGCAGATCAAACGGTAGGAATGCTTTCCATCCAAATGATGACCGTTTGTGAATCAATCAAATTCTCTTTTGATCTCGCGAAATTGTTTAAAGGTAGATGCAAAACCAGGCCGGATAAATAGGAGATCTAAATCATTCGAATAAAGCTTTCCTTGGATATTTGGAAGGAACAGTTGGTAAAATAGTTTATATCAGGGGTGAGCAACCTTTTGAAGCAACGGGCCACTTTTGATTTGAAATTCTTTCGGCGGGCCGCATTCAAAACAAAATTTAGGTAAAAATAGTTTGCAAAACTTTACGTATTTTTTTATAAAGACAAATTTTTACTAAAAACAATAATGAAAAAGTATAACTAAAACGAATTCATGTACTTGTATAAACATTTTTTTTAAGTATAAAGTGATAAGACCAGCCGAAATTGAAAAATCACTAATCTTGATTATGTAGAGAATAGACTAAGGAAGGAAATAAGACTGGGAACCTAGAAATATGCGAAAGAGAAAAATAAGCTAAAAATCCTAGTTGATTTGTGTGAAGTTTGAATTATGATGAAATGGATAGCGGGTTTATTTCGAACGAAAATCGCTTGTACCGATAGCAATAGAACATTTGAAGAGGAAAAGAGATAGTAATAGTTTTGAAGGAAAATTGAATTGTCTAGTCATAGTAAGCTTGGAAAATAAAAATCAGATTTAAGACATTTGTTAACGCGAATGGAAGTAAGGTTTTATTAATGACACTTTACCATCCTTGTGGCATTCGTGTCTTGTCGAATGGAAGTGTTTTTCGTTTCGGGTTTGAATATAGAAGGAAAGACAATAAAATGGTATAAAATCACTACAAATTAGAGATCCATACTGTTTGAATTGATTTAAATGTTAAGCGAAAATTCTTTTTGATAAAAGGGAAACATTATTTGCTTCCCTTTTATTTATTAAAAACGAAAAATGCTGAAAGTCTTTCTATGGTTCGTAAAAAGATTTGAATCGTTTTCTGAGAATACCCCGTTTTTGTTTGAACAAATGCGATGGAATTTTTCGTCATCACTTCAATTTAAAAGTTCCATGAAGCTTAACCATAGCGATTTTTTGACCATTTTTGAAAAGTTTTTTCCACAATTTATATAAATTTCATTGCATTGAGATATTGAACAAGGTTTGAAAATTATGAAAAAATCATTATTTCACTGATTTTTATACAGATTTGTTTGTCAATGTTGGAGTTTAAATTTTTGATTTTAGAAATTTTTGGTAATGTGGATTGCTAATTTTCAAGTAAAATGACTCGATTCAATAGATTTTTGGCATGATTTACCAATGAAGTTTCTTAAAATAGCACCACAACGAGCAAAACAACGAAATCCACATTTTCCGAGGTGCAAAGAATGTCAGAATTGATTTTGACTTATTCGGGGGCGCTGAATCCATTTATTCAATGAGTTTTTTTTTGTCAGCTCTAAATTTCGAAATAACTTTTAAAAAGAGGTAAAAAGTAAGTGATTCAATTTGTGTATTTATTTGACAAAACTGTTAAAAATAAATACTTATCAACTCAATGATCAACCTTCCTAAAGATCGCGAGCAATTTTGAATTCTTAAAAAAAAGTTATGGAAGTTTTCTTTTTGTTATTTTTTCCCAAACCTGCAAAAACGGGAGTTTTGACGAAATTTTAAAGAAAAATTACACTAAATTGAATTTTGAGCGAAAATTTTTAGAACCGTAAGTCAAATCCTTTCGCAGTCTTCAACAAAGTTGTTGAATGAGTTAAAATCTTAAATATCCAATTTTCAATAACTTTCTGAAATGAGGTCAGAAGAAGTTGTAATCTTATTTTTTGGAATTTCCATAAATATGAGAATTCAATTTTTTGAAAAGCTTTGTACAGTCCCCCCACAATCATTGACATCTTAAACCGTTAAGTCCCTTATGCGGGTATTTCAAAGATTCCAACCAAATGAATTGGTCCTATATAAGCACAAAAGAAGAGTTTACATTTTCCAAATAAATCTGAGCGAATGAAATGCGAATATTCAATAATATTTAGCAAAATAAAAGTGACCCATAATTGTTACAGAATCCACCAAGTTCCACACAATCATGGGTCACTTTTTCACAAGCAAAACAAAACATTTCTTGGTTGCTAGCTCAACCCAATTGCCCCTTGAAAGTATACCAGCAAAGAATGCCCCTGAATGTTTGCCAGAAACTTGTTGATTTTCATGTTGATATTCGGGTGTTGCCATGGACTTCTATGTGACTAATAATTGTGGGCAATATGACTAATAATTGTTACAAGCTTCAATTTTGACCCATAATTGTGGTTTTGAACAACGTTGATTGTTTCGGTAAATTATTTTATTTTTCAAAAAAATTGGAAACAAAATCATGTTTGAAATCAAAGAGGGAATGTTTAATGACCGAAATTCATGCAAAGCTTGATGTTTGGTCCACTATCACCCGAATGAACGAACATTCTGTGGTGAAATGATACGTTAAGTGACTAATGATTGTGGGGGGACTCTCTCTTACAAGAATATCTTGGCAATATCTGAGACCTTGATTGAATGAAAGATAGTAAATTGATTCAGAATCAGCTTTTGGTTATTATGAAGATTTATTGGTTATCAGTTATAAAAGATCGATTTCACCAAAAATTGATCAATTTTGACATTTCCACACGCCATATTACCAAAACCAAAAGCGATTGACAAAATCTGTGAAATGTTTTGAATTCAGGACGCCAAAATTAACAAAATCAATTATGGAAACATAGGCACCCAAAATGCTCTTTTCTTGAGTAGTCGTTACAAACTTTTTGGGTTGAATCACAGAACTACAGATAATGTTTTTGTCGAGAAATCCTACAAAAAAAGTGAACAATCTGAATGATTATGGGACTAATCTAATGCAACTGTAAATAAGTGACGTGCATATTTGATCAAGTATAATACATTATTTTCGGTTCAGTAGGGACTGCTATTTAGTGATAACAAACAATCTTTCGTAGAAAAAAAAACATAACATAAACATAATTTGAGATAAGATTTGCAGGCCGCACAAACATGTCTCAAGGGCCGCATGTGGCCCGCGGGCCGCGAGTTGCTCATCCCTGGTTTAGATTGATTGAAAAGAACCCATGAAAATGGACCTACAGCTAAGGCTATCTGTTATTTAAAAAGCCCTTAAATTTATGCTAATGAAATAAACCCGAGATTTCTCCCCACTAAACCAGTTCTCTAGAAGGAACAGTTAGTAAAATAGTTTTGATTGATTGAAAAAAATTAATAAAAATTGACCTACAGTTATGGCTATCTATTCAGTAAAAAGCCCCTAAATTTATGCTAATGACATGAACCCGAGCTTTCATCACTTTAAACTCATTCCATGACCATGTCCAAGTGACCATGAGCCCTACAATCTTGCCTTAAAGCTATCCAAAATCATCTTTAGAGCTTCTCTGCTTTCTATTGGCTCAGTGAGCCAGTTCTGGCGGAATAACTTGCTTTTTCAGTGCTCCTCAAAAAGAAAGCCTACAATACATTCAGGTTCAATTGAGTAGATAAGCTCTGAGAAAAAAATTTTTTTGCTGAACACTTCCAATAAAGATAAAATTGAAACAGGAAACACAAAAAGCAACCTGTTGATTTGATGAGCAAACTTAAACAAAATTTTGACGAAGCGTTCATTGACGAAAATTGAAAAAATAAATATCAGATATGCTTACATTTTCCTGCATCCATCAACATAACGAATGGTGCCTGCTTTCAAGTCCTTCAAGTATCATAAAAGTCACAAATCATCCCCCCCGGATTCAAATCTGTCGCTTCGAGGAGCTAAAGTCAATATCGATGTCAATCAATTAGGATCCATCTCACTCAGCTATATGCCCTCAGCCCAGCTATGTAAAAGGCCACAATCGAATGGTAGTTTAAAAAAAAAATTCAACTCCAAACACAAACATTCAACAGTTTAGTCGCGACCAACTTCGGGATTCGAGAGGATAAAAGTTTCTAAACGTTAGCAGACCGCAGTCTGATTTTCGGGAGTGAAATTTGTTCAAACGGTTTGACAAACTAAGGCAACTGTGCGATTCGAAACCGAGCTTGTGACAAACAGCGGGTGCGTGACTAGGTAACAATTTTCCCATCGACGCTTTTCCACCTTTTCCATATCGCCATGGCGCTTTTCAAGTGTTGTGGTAGAACTTTGTTCTACTCTCATTATTCTCTCCCAATTGGGGGGAAGAAATTTTGTTGAGTCAACCGAATTGTGGTAGGTGATTTGACTTTTGGATGTTTAATGTAACATGTTTTCTCATATTTTCTTCTTGTCCATAAGAAGAAATTTATTGTATTTTCACTGGTTCGACATCCAGAAAAATTTTCTGTAACCATTGGAACGAAACCAACCTTAAAAAATGTTCCAAATGAAGAGCTTTCTTCTGGAGGCCACAATAAAGCACGCTAGAAGCGTTTGAGCACAAATTATACGAGTCATGTCGACGATTTGGAGAGCTTTAGGAACGTGATATCGCAGGCGCAGGCTTATCGATTTTCATTCATAAAAATATTCTGGAACAATGAGAAAAACTAAATACAAATTTTGGAAAATTTCAAACTTATAATGTTCCAGGGCATCCAAAGTAATTAAAATCGAAAAAATTGTCAAAATTGTCAAAATTGTCAAAATTGTCAAAATTGTCAAAATTGTCAAAATTGTCAAAATTGTCAAAATTGTGAAAATTGTCAAAATTGTCAAAATTGTCAAAAATGTCAAAATTGTCAAAATTGTCAAAATTGCCAAAATTGTCAAAATTGTCAAAATTGTCAAAATTGTCAAAATTGTCAAAATTGTCAAAATTGTCAAAATTGTCAAAATTGTCAAAATTGTCAAAATTGTCAAAATTGTCAAAATTGTCAAAATTGTCAAAATTGTCAAAATTGTCAAAATTGTCAAAATTGTCAAAATTGTCAAAATTGTCAAAATTGTCAAAATTGTCAAAATTGTCAAAATTGTCAAAATTGTCAAAATTGTCAAAATTGTCAAAATTGTCAAAATTGTCAAAATTGTCAAAATTGTCAAAATTGTCAAAATTGTCAAAATTGTCAAAATTGTCAAAATTGTCAAAATTGTCAAAATTGTCAAAATTGTCAAAATTGTCAAAATTGTCAAAATTGTCAAAATTGTCAAAATTGTCAAAATTGTCAAAATTGTCAAAATTGTCAAAATTGTCAAAATTGTCAAAATTGTCAAAATTGTCAAAATTGTCAAAATTGTCAAAATTGTCAAAATTGTCAAAATTGTCAAAATTGTCAAAATTGTCAAAATTGTCAAAATTGTCAAAATTGTCAAAATTGTCAAAATTGTCAAAATTGTCAAAATTGTCAAAATTGTCAAAATTGTCAAAATTGTCAAAATTGTCAAAATTGTCAAAATTGTCAAAATTGTCAAAATTGTCAAAATTGTCAAAATTGTCAAAATTGTCAAAATTGTCAAAATTGTCAAAATTGTCAAAATTGTCAAAATTGTCAAAATTGTCAAAATTGTCAAAATTGTCAAAATTGTCAAAATTGTCAAAATTGTCAAAATTGTCAAAATTGTCAAAATTGTCAAAATTGTCAAAATTGTCAAAATTGTCAAAATTGTCAAAATTGTCAAAATTGTCAAAATTGTCAAAATTGTCAAAATTGTCAAAATTGTCAAAATTGTCAAAATTGTCAAAATTGTCAAAATTGTCAAAATTGTCAAAATTGTCAAAATTGTCAAAATTGTCAAAATTGTCAAAATTGTCAAAATCGTCAAAATTGTCAAAATTGTCAAAATTGTCAAAATTGTCAAAATTGTCAAAATTGTCAAAATTGTCAAAATTGTCAAAATTGTCAAAATTGTCAAAATTGTCAAAATTGTCAAAATTGTCAAAATTGTCAAAATTGTCAAAATTGTCAAAATTGTCAAAATTGTCAAAATTGTCAAAATTGTGAAAATTGTCAAAATTGTCAAAATTGTCAAAATTGTCAAAATTGTCAAAATTGTCAAAATTGTCAAAATTGTCAAAATTGTCAAAATTGTCAAAATTGTCAAAATTGTCAAAATTGTCAAAATTGTCAAAATTGTCAAAATTGTCAAAATTGTCAAAATTGTCAAAATTCTCAAAATAGTTATAATTGTCAAAATTGTCAAAATTGTCAAAATTGTGAAAATTGTGAAAATTGTGAAAATTGTCAAAATTGTCAAAATTGTCAAAATTGTCAAAATTGTCAAAATTGTCAAAATTGTCAAAATTGTCAAAATTGTCAAAATTGTCAAAATTGTCAAAATTGTCAAAATTGTCAAAATTGTCAAAATTGTCAAAATTGTCAAAATTGTCAAAATTGTCAAAATTGTCAAAATTGTCAATATTGTCAAAATTGTCAAAATTGTCAAAATTGTCAAAATTGTCAAAATTGTCAAAATTGTCAAAATTGTCAAAATTGTCAAAATTGTCAAAATTGTCAAAATTGTCAAAATTGTCAAAATTGTCAAAATTGTCAAAATTGTCAAAATTGTCAAAATTGTCAAAATTGTCAAAATTGTCAAAATTGTCAAAATTGTCAAAATTGTCAAAATTGTCAAAATTGTCAAAATTGTCAAAATTATCAAAATTATCAAAATTGTCAAAATTGTCAAAATTTTCAAAATTGTCAGAATTGTCAAAATTGTCAAAATTGTCAAAATTGTCAAAAGTGTCAAAATTGTCAAAATTGTCAAAATTGTCAAAATTGTCAAAATTGTCAAAATTGTCAAAATTGTCAAAATTGTCAAAATTGTCAAAATTGTCAAAATTGTCAAAATTGTCAAAATTGTCAAAATTGTCAAAATTGTCAAAATTGTCAAAATTGTCAAAATTGTCAAAATTGTCAAAATTGTCAAAATTGTCAAAATTGTCAAAATTGTCAAAATTGTCAAAATTGTCAAAATTGTCAAAATTGTCAAAATTGTCAAAATTGTCAAAATTGTCAAAATTTTCAAAATTGTCAAAATTGTCAAAATTGTCAAAATTGTCAAAATTGTCAAAATTGTCAAAATTGTCAAAATTGTCAAAATTGTCAAAATTGTCAAAATTGTCAAAATTGTCAAAACTGTCAAAATTGTCAAAATTGTCAAAATTGTCAAAATTGTCAAAATTGTCAAAATTGTCAAAATTGTCAAAATTGTCAAAATTGTCAAAATTGTCAAAATTGTCAAAATTGTCAAAATTGTCAAAATTGTCAAAATTGTCAAAATTGTCAAAATTGTCAAAATTGTCAAAATTGTCAAAATTGTCAAAATTTTCAAAATTGTCAAAATTGTCAAAATTGTCAAAATTGTCAAAATTGTCAAAATTGTCAAAATTGTCAAAATTGTCAAAATTGTCAAAATTGTCAAAATTTTCAAAATTGTCAAAATTGACAAAATTGTCAAAATTGTTAAAATTTGTCAAAATTTTCAAAATTGTCAAAATTGACAAAATTATCAAAATTTGTCAAAATTTTCAAAATTGTCAAAATTGACAAAATTATCAAAATTGTCAAAATTGTCAAAATTGTCAAAATTATTAAAGTTGTCAAAATTGTCAAAATTGTCAAAATTGTCAACATTGTCAAAATTGTCAAAATTGTCAAAATTGTCAAAATTGTCAAAATTGTCAAAATTGTCAAAATTGTCAAAATTGTCAAAATTGTCAAAATTGTCAAAATTGTCAAAATTGTCAAAATTGTCAAAATTGTCAAAATTGTCAAAATTGTCAAAATTGTCATGTTGCGTAAACTCTTCGGATCTATTTCATACACCGTTCCTTGTAGCAGTATGAAACAGCTCAAGCTGAAATATATTGAATGCCTTCATGAATATAATATAATGAAATATGTACTTTTAACTTACAAAGTTTTAGTATTTTACGAGCTCCTGACACTACGATACTACGTGGACCCTTTATTCTTTTTTCCCCTAGTAACCCTTAATTAGGGTGTTATGTTATACGAGCCTAATCGAACCAAACAGTGTCGTTAGATAAGCTGGATAAGCTAAGATAGAAATGTTGAGGCAACTTAATTTGTGTTTCTTATTAAAACGTGCACTTAGCCGGGCTGAGCACTTCAGTTTTCCACACTCGAAGGTATTAGGTAATTCCTAGATCTGATTTGACGAAGTATATATCAATCGTAGTTATGAATTATACATTGGCTAGAACTTACAATTCTACTCCGATTGAGGCTGAAATTAAGCACTCTTCGTTGAAACGATTGCTAACTAAATCCGAGATAACCTCAACAGGTTTTCAACACCACTTTATGGCTCGATACCTGTGCGACAAGTTAAATTTTGCTGTGGTTAGATTTTTGTATAATCGATAATTGTTTAAATTAAATAGATATTATACCTTCTTCTCCTAGGCTTTCTATCTAGACTTTTCAAATTAATAGCAAACTTAATAATCTCACTGACTGTCCACGTTTAATGTAACTCCTCGTTTTTTCCTAATCTGCTTTGTGATTTATATTCGACTGTCACTTGTCAAAAGCTGCCATCAGATTCACCGGTTTATTTTGATTCCTTCGCGACTTTAGAGTTGGGAGATAGTTCGGACATCTGTGGCCGTGTCAACACCCCCGCCTGTAATTCCGGTAGGTTCCCAGGACTTCCGGATTTACTTCCTAATTCAAATACGGCCAGATTCACGACCGCTCGGCGATTGATCCCTTTTGCTGTTCGTACCATGACTTGTCGAGTACGACCGTCGAGTCCTTCGAGTAGTTCCTCGACGATACCTCTCACCCATTGTTTTCGGTCCTTGTTATTTACCACCCATACCAGGTCACCCTTTTGGATCCGTCGTTGATCTTCGAACCATTTTGTTCGCCGATTTATAGAGGGTAAGTATTCCTTACACCAACGCTGCCACATCTTGTCGGCTAAGTACTGAGACCGCTTAAATATGTTTTTCAACGCATCTGCTAACTGTGTTTCCTCTACAGGGTTTCCGTCAGCTTTCTTCACCGTACGCAAGAAATGGTTCGGGGTTAGGGCTTCCTCCTCCGTAACTCCTTGTGGCATGTATGTGAGAGGACGCATATTGATCATATCCTGTGCCTCTGCTAGAGTGGTCAGCAATATTTCATCCGTGAGTTTACGCCCATCGTCAAAGGCCTTCAATGCTTCTTTCACGGAACGCACCATCCTTTCCCATATGCCGCCCATGTGGGGAGTTCCGGGCGGGTTGAAGTTCCACTTGATATGAGAATCTACAATAGACTCAGCGCATTCATAATCTATTTTTTCACGGATTTCATTCCAGGCCCCGACAAAATTAGTCCCGTTATCTGAGAAAAATTCAGTCGGAGTTCCTTGTTTGCACATGAACCTGCGCAGGGCCATGAGACATGATTCGGTTGTTAAACTGTACACTAACTCCAAATGCACGGCTCTTATCCCCATGCAAGTAAAAACAGCAATCCACCGTTTTTCTTTGCGCCTTCCGATTGCTACTTCTAGCGGACCTAGGTAGTCAACCCCTACTGAACTGAACGGGCCAACCTGTTGGGTGATTCTTTGTATGGGAAGGGGTGCCATTTGGGGAACTTCCGGACAACATCTATATACCTTGCACCACATACAAGTTTTCATCATCTGTTGAATAGCTGTGCGTAGACCTGGAATATAGAATTTTTGTCTTAACTCATTAAACACTGCCTCGCGGTTGGCGTGTCCATATCGCTCATGATAATTTCGTATGAGTAGAATTGTAACAGCGTGTTTCTTAGGCAAAATGATGGGAAACCTTTTATCAAAGGGTAAGTGTTCTGCACATGCCAAGCGACCACCCATGCGGATGATACCATCGGTATCTATAATAGGAGTCAATTTATAAAGAGGACTGGATTTAGCAATTGTCGGTCTATCAGGGATTTTTTCACTTCGATTGAGGTCGGATAGAATGCGTAACTCGTCGGGAAACGTTTCAAACTGTACGAACTTCCATAGTATAGTTTCCGCCTTCAGCAGCTCCTCTTGTTGTAGTGGGAGCAAATTTTTAGAAAGCTCTACCCGAATTATTCTCACTTGTTCTCCTTCAGCTTTTGCGCACCATAGCGGTTTCCGTTCGGATTTCCGTCGTAAGTTACATACGAATCGGTAAACAGTTGCCGTGACACGCACCAAACGTCTCCAGTCAGAAAAGTCTTCTACGTTGATAACTGGTTTGGTCTGAAGGCTGCTGTGATAGTTTAGGAAAACTGATTTCATTTCATCTTGAGTATTAAAAAGTTGTTGATTTTCAGATATCCATGGACGTTCAGGTTCGTACAAAAACTGGGGTCCTTTGAACCACGAACTGTTGGAATCTAAAGGAGGACCTATCCCCCATTTCGTCAAAACATCTGCGATATTATGCTTGCTTGCGATCCACCGCCAGTCTGATATGTTGGTAAGTTCTTGAATTTCAGAGATTCGGAAGGAGACAAATTGTTGGAATTTGTGTGGGTCAGACTGAATCCAGCTTAATGCAGTCTGTGAGTCTGTCCAGAAAACACAGCGTTCAACCTTTAGGCTGTGGTTGTTGAGAACAGTTTTGACTAATTTAGCGCCTAACAAGGCGGCCATGAGTTCGAGCCGTGGAATCGATACTCGCTTTAGTGGTGCAACTTTGGTTCGTGACATTACCAGAGAACATTTAACTCCCTCTGATGACGAGACCCTGAAGTAGACGGCACACCCATACGCCTGCTCACTTGCGTCAGAAAAGGCGTGAATTTCCACGGCTTCCACGTTTTTCGAATGAATATTTCCTAGGTAGCATCTATCGATATGTATCTGCTCGACTAGAGGCAGCAACGAGATCCAGCGTTTCCATTTTAGAAAAGACTCATCATTTATAGTTTCGTCCCAATCACACCCGGTTCGCCAGAGGTCTTGAATTAATATTTTGCCGTGTACAGTGAATGGAGTTAAGAGGCCTAGGGGATCAAAAAATCCCATGACGCAGCTCATTACGATTCGTTTGGTCGGTCTAGATTCACCAGTAAGATATGTTTGAACATCTTGGCGATGCGCAGTTGAAAATGAAAACACGTCGTCCCGAGGATTCCATATTATGCCTAGAACTCGTTCGTTTTCAGTTTGTTTGTCCTTATTAAAGTGGATTCTTTGGTCTTTCTTCACCTCGTCAATGCTATCGAGTACTTCCTGACAATTCGAGACCCAATTCCGTATATCAAACCCACCTCTGCTGTGGATATACTGCACTTGCGCTACGCGTTTTATGGCTTCATCGGAAGTATCTACACTATCGTAGTAATCGTCCACATAGTGGTTTTCTATGATGGCGGCTGCTGCTTCCGGATATTGTTGTGCGAATTCGCTGGCGTTTAGATTTTTAACGTACTGGGCTGAGCAGGGAGAGCAAGTTGCCCCAAAGGTTGCAACGTCCATAACGTAGATCTGAATGGGTTCGGAAGAGT
The DNA here is from genome assembly GCF_029784155.1 of Uranotaenia lowii. Classification (NCBI taxonomy): domain Eukaryota; kingdom Metazoa; phylum Arthropoda; class Insecta; order Diptera; family Culicidae; genus Uranotaenia; species Uranotaenia lowii. The sequence continues at coordinate 13,805,026 of NC_073693.1, forward strand.
TTTTTCTGAAGAGAAATCGTTGGGCTTGTTTATCCTGATTTCTGATTTGAAGTTGATGGTACATTTCTTTGATGTCAGCACCAAAGGCTATACGACGTTCGCGGAATCGATTAATAACTGCCGGCAAAGATATCAGCATGTCAGGGCCCTTCAAGAGCTGCGAATTAAGCGATGTTCCTTCTACTTGTGCGGCTGCATCCCACACTAGACGGGTTTTTCCAGGTTTAGTTTTACTAGATACTGCATTTAGAGGTAAGTACCAAACCTTGCGAGAGTCCGTTGACGATATTTCATCAGCTGTGGCAACGTGGGCATAGCCCTTTTGTACATAATCTACTATTTGCCTGCAGACATTCAGGTGCAATTCAGGATTCGAAGAGAAACGTTTTTCGAGTTGCCTAAAGCGTTTTAAAGCCATCCAGTAGCTATCAGGAAATTGGGGGTCATCCGTTTTCCATATCAAGCCAGTTTCAAATCTGTTACCGATTCTTATTGTGGTTGTTTCGAGAATTTTGCGAGCCCTTTCGTCTTCTACGGATTCGCGTGGGTTCTTCCAAACAGATTCCTCCAGAGTATATTGGAATTTTAGCAGATCATGAAGCTCCTGGTTCGTCGGTTCAGCGTGAACGTTGAGATAGTCGTTCGCCGTGTTGTACGAACTACCATTGACAGGTCCGTAGACTGTCCATCCGAGCTTAGACCGGACAGCTATCGGTTCACCTGCTTTTCCAGCCTTGGTTTCGATTGGCGCGATTAGATTAAGATTGTTCAAGCCGATAAGAAGGCCGGGGCGTTTTCCTCCATACGTTTGCACTGATAGCCCACGCAGAAAGCTGTATTGATTCATCAAATCGGAAACATTGAGGCTTTGTTTAGGTAGAAGAAGCTCTGAGACAGTACGAACATTTTCTAGTAACCATTTTTCACCATCCAAGGAAGACGATATCTTCACATTGGCTCGCGTCGATTCCTTTTCTATCCGAGATATGTCTGCTGTCCATTTTATAGTAAGCTGTTCCTTTTCTCCTTTCAATGATAATTTGTCAGCAAGAGATTTTTCCATTAGCGTGACCGAAGCACCTTCGTCTATAAATGCAATTGTTTTGACTGATTTGTTACCAAAGGTTAGCACAACCGGAATCATACGGAACATGATGTTAGCATCCTTCGGAAAGTGCGTATTCATTGCAACAGTTTCTTCTGTCGGATGGAGTAATGGATGATGCCGTTCTCGGCATTGGCCTACGTCACAGCGGATTTTTTGAAACCTGCAGGGTAATCGACCATGCTCATTCAAGCAAATATGACACAACTTCCATTTTTTGGCTATCTCGAAGCGCTCTGTTTCGGATAATTTCTTAAAATCCTCACAGAAACGTAGTCTGTGATCAGTGCGGTTGCATACCTTACAAGGTTTTTGACCAAAACTCGGAGTAGTTGGTCTTTCGCCATCATCGTAGTCGTGACTGAATAGGGAACCTTTTTCTACAGCTTTCATTCTACTTGCGGTTTTTGTTTCTCCCAAGATTTCTATCTCAACAGTCGCTTCACAAGCTTCATCGACAATTTTGGAAAGAAATTTAGTGAGTGTGCGGAGGTTGACATTTGATTTTCTTTTCTTATATCTAACCCACTCTCGCTTATCACCGGCAGGTAATTTTTCAACCAGGTCTTGAATCAATGTAGGATTGTTCATGTGTGCATGTAGTTCTGCCGCTTCGAGAAGATTGCACAGTTGTTCGACTGCATTACCAAATGGAATGTATGTAGAGAGTTTCTCAGCTTTAGGAGGTTGTAGTTTCCGTATCTTCTCCGTAAAACTATGTAGCAGAACTTCAGGACGGCCATATAGCTTGAGCAGTTTTCTCATTATTTTCGGAACTAGCTTAGGGAACATTAGCTGACCACGAACGCTCTCCAGGGCTGTGCCTCTCAGACTTTCTTGTAACCGGACCAGGTTCTCCACATCGTTATACCCGCACGCTTCGGTCGATGAAGTATAGCTACTGAAAAATAGTGGCCATTCTTCGGCTTTCCCTGAGAAATAGGGAAGCTTTCGAGTGATACCATTTCTGGCTGTCAGTTGAGCTTTGGTTGGTCTACTCAGAGGGGCTATAGTTGTTGACGCTACTTCGTCACCTTCGGATTCAGATTCACTTGTCGTCGATGTTTCGTCCGGATCAGAACTTTCCGAACTGCTACTGATACGTGAAGCCGTGGCCGGTTCTTTCGAAGGAGTTTTCCTACGGTTTTGAACTATTGATTTCATCGACGAAGGACTGTTGTTTTTTGACAATGGCGTTGATGTTTTCTTGCTTTGTTGATTTGTTGATGTAGTTTGCTTGATTTCCATGGTTAGCTGTGCTAGTTCCTCGTCAACAGCATTCATTTGCTCTTGGAATGAACTGCGCATTTGTTTCAACCGTTCCACAACCGACTTTTTGTCAAGTAAAACTTTCTCCAGCATTTTCCTTTCGAGTTCTGTCTGCCTTTCTCTCAGTTCTGCTTCGATGGCATACTGCCGCGCTTTGAATGCAATTTCATAGTCCTGCCGTTCCATTTCTAGTATCCGATCTTCTTCTTGCCTTTTACTCCTAGCTTTCTGCTCTTCCCGCTGAGACTTTCGCTTACCTTCGTCGGAGGAACTAGACTGATGCTCGGATCTAGCACTGGATTTCTCTGATCCGTCAACCTTTTTAGCAGCTGCTGCTCTCCGTGATGCTGCTGCTGATTCCTGTTTCTTTAAATGTTTGGAATACATCTGTTGACACAGTTCAGCAGGGCAGAACCACTTCTTCTGCCGCTTAACGGATTCGGTAACGCCGACACATCGAAAGTGGAACCAGCCTTCGCATCCATTGCAGCATACCATGCCTTCGTTCCGGGTCGAAGCGCTTCCGCAGGTTACACAGGGGGTGAGGGTATAATCTTGTCCACTAGCACCTTCCATTTTGGAGGTTTGATCCGATAAAAATTTCTTGAGTTTGTTGCGTAAACTCTTCGGATCTATTTCAAACACCGTTCCTTGTAGCAGTATGAAACAGCTCAAGCTGAAATATATTGAATGCCTTCATGAATATAATATAATGAAATATGTACTTTTAACTTACAAAGTTTTAGTATTTTACGAGCTCCTGACACTACGATACTACGTGGACCCTTTATTCTTTTTTCCCCTAGTAACCCTTAATTAGGGTGTTATGTTATACGAGCCTAATCGAACCAAACAGTGTCGTTAGATAAGCTGGATAAGCTAAGATAGAAATGTTGAGGCAACTTAATTTGTGTTTCTTATTAAAACGTGCACTTAGCCGGGCTGAGCACTTCAGTTTTCCACACTCGAAGGTATTAGGTAATTCCTAGATCTGATTTGACGAAGTATATATCAATCGTAGTTATGAATTATACATTGGCTAGAACTTACAATTCTACTCCGATTGAGGCTGAAATTAAGCACTCTTCGTTGAAACGATTGCTAACTAAATCCGAGATAACCTCAACAGGTTTTCAACACCACTTTATGGCTCGATACCTGTGCGACAAGTTAAATTTTGCTGTGGTTAGATTTTTGTATAATCGATAATTGTTTAAATTAAATAGATATTATACCTTCTTCTCCTAGGCTTTCTATCTAGACTTTTCAAATTAATAGCAAACTTAATAATCTCACTGACTGTCCACGTTTAATGTAACTCCTCGTTTTTTCCTAATCTGCTTTGTGATTTATATTCGACTGTCACTTGTCAAAAGCTGCCATCAGATTCACCGGTTTATTTTGATTCCTTCGCGACTTTAGAGTTGGGAGATAGTTCGGACATCTGTGGCCGTGTCAACAGTCAAAATTGTCAAAATTGTCAAAATTGTCAAAATTGTCAAAATTGTCAAAATTGTCAAAATTGTCAAAATTGTCAAAATTGTCAAAATTGTCAAAATTGTCAAAATTGTCAAAATTGTCAAAATTGTCAAAATTGTCAAAATTGTCAAAATTGTCAAAATTGTCAAAATTTTCAAAATTTTCAAAATTGTCAAAATTGTCAAAATTGTCAAAATTGTCAAAATTGTCAAAATTGTCAAAATTATCAAAATTGTTAAAATTGTCAAAATTGTCACAATTGTCAAAATTGTAAAAATTGTCAAAAATTGTCAAAAATTGTCAAAAATTGTCAAAAATTGTCAAAAATTGTCAAAAATTGTCGAAAATTGTCAAAAATTGTGAGAACTGTCAAAGCCGTTATAATTATAGAATTACAAAAATGACAAAAAAGACAAAAATGACAAAAAAGACAAAAATGACAAATATGACAAAAATGACAAAAATGACAAAAATGACAAAAATGACAAAAATGACAAAAATGACAAAAATGACAAAAATGACAAAAATGACAAAAATGACAAAAATGACAAAAATGACAAAAATGACAAAAATGACAAAAATGACAAAAATGACAAAAATGACAAAAATGACAAAAATGACAAAAATGACAAAAATGACAAAAATGACAAAAATGACAAAAATGACAAAAATGACAAAAATGACAAAAATGACAAAAATGACAAAAATGACAAAAATGAGAAAAATGAGAAAAATGACAAAAATGACAAAAATGACAAAAATGACAAAAATGACAAAAATGACAAAAATGACAAAAATGACAAAAATGACAAAAATGACAAAAATGACAAAAATGACAAAAATGACAAAAATGACAAAAATGACAAAAATGACAAAAATGACAAAAATGACAAAAATGACAAAAATGACAAAAATGACAAAAATGACAAAAATGACAAAAATGACAAAAATGACAAAAATGACAAAAATGACAAAAATGACAAAAATGACAAAAATGACAAAAATGACAAAAATGACAAAAATGACAAAAATGACAAAAATGACAAAAATGACAAAAATGACAAAAATGACAAAAATGACAAAAATGACAAAAATGACAAAAATGACAAAAATGACAAAAATGACAAAAATGACAAAAATGACAAAAATGACAAAAATGACAAAAATGACAAAAATGACAAAAATGACAAAAATGACAAAAATGACAAAAATGACAAAAATGACAAAAATGACAAAAATGACAAAAATGACAAAAATGACAAAAATGACAAAAATGACAAAAATGACAAAAATGACAAAAATGACAAAAATGACAAAAATGACAAAAATGACAAAAATGACAAAAATGACAAAAATGACAAAACTGACAAAAATGACAAAACTGACAAAAATGACAAAAATGACAAAAATGACAAAAATGACAAAAATGACAAAAATGACAAAAATGACAAAAATGACAAAAATGACAAAAATGACAAAAATGACAAAAATGACAAAAATGACAAAAATGACAAAAATGACAAAAATGACAAAAATGACAAAAATGACAAAAATGACAAAAATGACAAAAATGACAAAAATGACAAAAATGACAAAAATGACAAAAATGACAAAAATGACAAAAATGACAAAAATGACAAAAATGACAAAAATGACAAAAATGACAAAAATGACAAAAATGACAAAAATGACAAAAATGACAAAAATGACAAAAATGACAAAAATGACAAAAATGACAAAAATGACAAAAATGACAAAAATGACAAAAATGACAAAAATGACAAAAATGACAAAAATGACAAAAATGACAAAAATGACAAAAATGACAAAAATGACAAAAATGACAAAAATGACAAAAATGACAAAAATGACAAAAATGACAAAAATGACAAAAATGACAAAAATGACAAAAATGACAAAAATGACAAAAATGACAAAAATGACAAAAATGACAAAAATGACAAAAATGACAAAAATGACAAAAATGACAAAAATGACAAAAATGACAAAAATGACAAAAATGACAAAAATGACAAAAATGACAAAAATGACAAAAATGACAAAAATGACAAAAATGACAAAAATGACAAAAATGACAAAAATGACAAAAATGACAAAAATGACAAAAATGACAAAAATGACAAAAATGACAAAAATGACAAAAATGACAAAAATGACAAAAATGACAAAAATGACAAAAATGACAAAAATGACAAAAATGACAAAAATGACAAAAATGACAAAAATGACAAAAATGACAAAAATGACAAAAATGACAAAAATGACAAAAATGACAAAAATGACAAAAATGACAAAAATGACAAAAATGACAAAAATGACAAAAATGACAAAAATGACAAAAATGACAAAAATGACAAAAATGACAAAAATGACAAAAATGACAAAAATGACAAAAATGACAAAAATGACAAAAATGACAAAAATGACAAAAATGACAAAAATGACAAAAATGACAAAAATGACAAAAATGACAAAAATGACAAAAATGACAAAAATGACAAAAATGACAAAAATGACAAAAATGACAAAAATGACAAAAATGACAAAAATGACAAAAATGACAAAAATGACAAAAATGACAAAAATGACAAAAATGACAAAAATGACAAAAATGACAAAAATGACAAAAATGACAAAAATGACAAAAATGACAAAAATGACAAAAATGACAAAAATGACAAAAATGACAAAAATGACAAAAATGACAAAAATGACAAAAATGACAAAAATGACAAAAATGACAAAAATGACAAAAATGACAAAAATGACAAAAATGACAAAAATGACAAAAATGACAAAAATGACAAAAATGACAAAAATGACAAAAATGACAAAAATGACAAAAATGACAAAAATGACAAAAATGGCAAAAATGACAAAAATGACAAAAATGACAAAAATGACAAAAATGACAAAAATGACAAAAATGATAAAAATGACAAAAATGACAAAAATGACAAAAATGACAAAAATGACAAAAATGACAAAAATGACAAAAATGACAAAAATGACAAAAATGACAAAAATGACAAAAATGACAAAAATGACAAAAATGCCAAAAATGACAAAATTGACATAAATGACAAAAATGACAAAAATGACAAAAATGACAAAAATGACAAAAATGACAAAAATGACAAAAATGACAAAAATGACAAAAATGACAAAAATGACAAAAATGACAAAAATGACAAAAATGACAAAAATGACAAAAATGACAAAAATGACAAAAATGACAAAAGTGTCAAAAAAGACAAAAATGACAAAAATTACAAATATGACAAAAATGACAAAAATGATAAAAATAACAATAATGACAAAAGTGATTAAAATCATAGAAATGACAGAAATGACATAAAATTATGAAAAAAAATTTCAAACTTATGTATTTCAAAAAATTACACCAAATATACATCATTATGATACAAAATTTACTCAAAACCTACACAGAATTCACATTGAAATTACACAAAAATTTGCTCAAAATATGCAAAAAAAATGGCAACTAAATTTCAAATTTAAAATCAACCAAAAAAATGACAAAACTATTATCACAATGACACGTTATTGACAAAAAATTTAGTTTTTCGTTTTTCGTCTAAGTTTTCCCACCATTCAACGACGTCTGGTCATTAACCATGTTTTGCTCAGCTGCTCGAGAGCCTACACTGGGACAGTTTTGAGGATCATCAAGGAAAAATACAAAAGCTCTCTCATTCGCTCCGAATTTTCCGCTGCCACGAATACAGCCGCACGAAATGGGAAGATAAAAACCGTCCCGACATGATTTTCCATTCACAATCAGTGAACGCCATTCGCGTCGTTCGGTATTCATCCTTGGATAGAACCTGGGTCGTCTGGGTGAAAATTTTCCGCCGAAAGCTCCGCGCGGCGACCGAAACGGGTATCGGGTCTCTGAGTCCAGGGGTGGTTTAGTTGATTGTGTGTGAGTAGCTACAAGGAAGAAGTGCTCTAAGGCAGCAGCTGAGGGCAGCAGGTGGTTTGGCCATCCCAGGCTGCTCCTATTTTTCCCCCATCATCCCTCTGTCTGCTTCCAGGGAGCGCTTCGAAACGCCAAAATAGCAGAGTAAAAAATTGCGCCCCAGAAGGACTGCTGGGCGCCTGGGACAAAAATTCTCGCTTTTCCAAGCGTGTGGGTTGTTCGGAAAATTTTCCTTGCTGCCAGGATGGCGATGTGAAATTCTTACCCGATGGTGTCATCTTGCGAGGTGCTTTAAAAGAACTCTTCTGGATTATTTGCACGATGAGCCATGCAATGGTGTTGCTGTTTCAGTGAGTTATATTTTTTTCTCGAAAGGACACTTGAAGTGCAGTGATATTCTTCAGAGCTCTTCTGGTTTCCTTCCCATCTGAACGAAGTGAAGGGAAAAACCTCCGGACGGAAAATATTTACCCAGTCAAGGAGCACCACCAGCCAAGGGATATAAATTCTTCTTAAGGTAATTAATTCATAACTTTTGTTGAATCCTTCCACGAAACAGAAAAGAAACCCTGGACCGCAGAACGCAAATTGTTGGTCCACCATTTTTGTGCGCTTTTTTGTAGTCTTTTCTCCTACAAGGCCAAAACGGACCCATGCAAAGTGCTATTTTTAAGATTGAATTACACCCTTATCGTGTCCTACGCTCTGTATTCGAAAATATTTCTTTCGAAAAAAAAATGATACCGCCATCATCTCCCAAACAGACAAAACGACGAAGAAAGAAATTAAGCATCAGTAAAACATAATGGAGTCATCAAACCGTGCTGCTGATCCGTATGGAGAAGAGATGGCTGGCATTGCTGGTTGAAATTAATTACTAAAAGATTAACAATGTAAATTAGCTGGAGCGGATTTGGTGTTCTGACAGCGGATAACGCATGGGTTTGGAAGTGATCCCACAATTTTTTTTTTGCAGAACTGTGGAAAATTTTCTCATTTTTATGCTAATCATTTCCATTTACCATACTGGATCATGTATTTTTCTCGTTAGTTATTGTTGCAGGAAACTTTATGAAAACTTTTTCAATTTTCTGAGAAATCTTACTTTAAGTTTGTGCTAGTTATTGTCCTTGGATGTCTTTCGATCTTTGGGCATAGATAAAGCTGAAAGATAATTATCTGAAACGTGTGAAAAATCATCCCAATGATATACACATATCAACAAAAAATTACACCACAAAAAGCAAACATGTAAGCGGCTCTACTTTGAAAATCTTCTAAATAATACCCCCAAACTTTGGAAAAACATTCATCAACTCTTAGGAAAATAAAAAAAATCGTCGCAAATTCAGCTTACAGACAATGGTGAACTTATAACCGACAAAAAACATGTTCCTGACAAATTTAACAGTTATTATTCTTCAATTGGATCAGATCTTGCCCAGGAAATTCCCACTGAATCGAAATTTGATGTTTTATCTAATATAAATGAGGTGCGAAACTCTTTTTTCCTACAACCAATCGATGAAAATGAAGTTAATCTTATCATTCTGTCTCTAAAAAACAAAAATAAGCTGCGGACCAGATTTTTTTCCCTACAAGCGTGTTAAAAAATAGTAACGTTCCATTTTCTTATATTTTAACGAAATTTTTCAACTTAATCATTGAAACAGGCAGCTTTCCAGAGTGCCTTAAAGTAGCCAAAGTTACTCCTATTTTTAAGTCTGGTGATTCGGATGATGCCAATAACTACCGGCCAATTTCAGAAAGGTGTTTGAGAAATTAATGGTAAAAAGAATTATAAATTTTCTTGATCTTTATAAACAACAATACCGTTTAAAACCTGGATCTGGCACACTCGTTGCAATCTCTGAGTAAGTTGACTCTATAATCAAGGAAATCGATTCGTAAAATATAGTTGGTGCATTATTTCTCGATTTAAAGAAAGCATTCGATACGCTAAATCATGAAATTTTGTTGGCTAAAATGTACAAATATGGAATAAGGGAATTAGCTAATGATTTAATTCGTAGCTATCTTGATAACCGAAAACAATTTGTCGTTATCGAAGGAACAGAAAGTGAATCTAAAAACATCTGCGTTGGTTTACCTCAAGGCAGCAATATAGGGCCGATTCTTTTTCTTCTATATATCTGTTGGCCTTGCCAACTTGGAATTGAATAAACGTTTCTTGTGGAATCTTAATCTCCTTTATTCTTGTAGCGATTAAAATTCTCCTGCAAATATTTCATAGGTTAGATAATGAAATTCCACTGTTTGAGCTAGACTTACATTTAGTGAACATTTGTAATTCTTTTCCTTATGTTTCTCATCGGTTAAGCCAGGAATATAAACTTAAGGGTTCCTAAATTGATGTAGGAAAACTGGTAAGAACAATATTTAACATTCAAGTTTGATAATTGCTCACCGTTTCTTGGAAGCAGTACGAAGTGTGCACTTCTAACCTACGCTTTAATCGCGACCTCAAATCTCTATAACAACCTGCGATCTAGGGTACAATTGTAATATATAAGTATATTTCCTGATTACTACAATGTTTGTACTGACCTGGTTAAATTCTCCTTAGATTCTTATGGTATTATAACATGGGAATTTTTATGTATTAATATACGAACTTGAAAACCACGTTCTTTGCTCATCATGTCACTTTCCAAAAAACAATTTCTTTTTACCTCTAACTTCGTGACAAGCGATTGACATTTCGAAACGTCTAAACGTCTTGGTGTGGTGATGGGACACTACCGATCGAGGGATTCGACACGGCGCTGGCAACATATCAATGATATATTTAATCTTCCACTAATAGGGACAGCATGGTTATTCGCTGATGATACAGCTCTTTTCTGTACAGGGAAATCCCCAATCACAATAATCGTAAATTTAGAACATGATCTTAAATTGTTATCCATGAATTTTAACAGTAATCTTCTTTCATTAAACTACGAAAAACTAAGTACATGTTATTTCATTCTATTAGAAACATTTTACCTCCCCACCGGGACCCACACATGAACGAGTTTGTGATACTCAAGGTAAAGAACTTTAAATATCTCGGGTTACATTTAGATGAAACTCTTTCTTGGAATTGCCACATAAAAAATTTAGAGAAAAAAATTCCCCTCCTCTGTGGTGTACTTTGAAGATTAAGAAACTTTGAACCTCAACATGTTCTGCTGAAATTTTACTATGCATACATTCACTCTTTGCTAAATTATCTTTTACTAGTTTGGGGACGCGCATAACAATCAAATCTCCAAAAACTTCAAACCTTACAGAATCGGTGTTTAAAAAATATCTACAAGCTTCCTTTGCTTTATCCAACTAGACTCATTTACTCAACCACATCCCATAATATTTTACCTCTAGTAGACATTTGTGACTTTCAAACTATAATGTACGTCTTTGATAGTCTACACTCAACAACGATCATCCGAAATATTCATTTCTTGACAGCAATAAGAACACATAATACTCGCCATTTAAATCAATTACAACGATGTCGATCATCAACTAGTTTAGGTCAGAAAAGAATTTCTTTCATTGGTCCTACAAAATATAACTCCTTACCTAACGAATTAAAAGAAACCAATTCTCGTTCCATGTTCAAAAACAAGTTACTCCAAATATTCAAAACTAAATTAAGTCGTTAAAAAAAAGTCGAACAAAGTTAGTCTTAAGTGCCTATTTTTTTAATTTTTGTAGCAATAATTTATGTAAAATCTTAGTAAAGCATTTAAAATCTCATTAATTTTTTTTGTAATTTGTTTTATTGTTGTTGTATAGTAATAATAATAGTAAAATGTCATTTTAATATGGATCTCTTAAAAGGAAATCTCTTTCCATTGAGATTCATGGTGCTAAATTTAGATATATTTTTTTTGTAAAATTCTATTAATAATCTAATGAACTATCATCAAAAATGCAAAAAAAAACATTGAAAACAGGTTTGATCAAAACTTTGTATGGAGCCGCTCTGTACGGACTCGCTTGTAGGTTTTAATTATTGATAAAAAAATCTTTCGACCCCCTAATCTTCTTCTGTTGGTTCCCAGAGCTGTGTAGTAACTTTAAATCACAAAACTCACAGTTGCAGTACGACTACAAGTTGTTTTCGAATGTCCCGCCTATTTAATAAATTGAATATTTTTCTAAAGATTTGCGCAAAATAAAATTGACTCATGGTTCTTTGTTTGTCGATGTTTTATTTAAAATACAGAAAAATAACAAAAAAATACCTTGTAAACTACACACTTACAGCTTTTTTTGAGCAAATTTTCAAGCAAAAATTCAATGAGTGATTTTCTATAGCGTTTGCATATGCTGTGGGACACCCTTTATTTTGATATAATTTGGATTTGTTCACTTGTTCACTTAGTTCCTACAAAAGAAAACCTGAACAGAAAAAAATATCAGGTACTCATTTAAGCACTTAAGCAGTGAACTTTCAAAAATAAGACAACAGAAATATTCAGTGTATACAGAAAACTACTAAAAATTCTTATTTTCTTTGGTTTTTGCAGCTAAAATAAAAAAAAATCTTTCATTCATAAATGTAGCGGAGCATCATTATGCTTTTTTGAATGCAAGCGTTGGCAGCTAAAAATGTGTTTTTTTTTATTTAATCAAAACAAAAAATATTGCGTGAAGAGATTAACCACCGTAATATGTTTGTATGTTACTTTAATTTGGCGGCCTTAGCGGTGAAAAGTGATGTTCTTTTTAGTAGGGACATCTAAAGATAATGAAATTTTTATATAGGTGGATAGAAGGTTAGATGAAATGAAAGATGTTGAAAATGAGCGGGTAGAATTTATTTAGAAGCATTCCATCCCATATCAAATTTTTGTTCCTCACGGGCCTACTACTATAAAGCGGTAGATACAGATAGAGTTGCATCTACCACCACACATTAGTAGGCCAAGCGTGGTCCGCCCCACAAGAGAAAACTTGCAGTGCGGACGAACAAAAAGATGATATGTGATCGCTCAGATATACTCCCTTTAACTCAGAAACGCATCTATCGATGTATAGTCTTCTCAGTTTGTTATCTTCGCATTTGTTACATCCGGGGTTTGGATGCGAAACGGTACGGTCGATAGTCTGATAGTGACCTATCACCGATGCTATGATGTCGTGTTTTTATTTCTTTTTTGGTCAAAGAGGGCGGACCACGCTTGGCCTACTAATGTGTGGTGGTAGATGCAACTCTATCTGTATCTACCGCTACATAGTAGTAGACCCGTGAGCAACAAAAATTTGATATGTGATGATATGCTTCTAAATAAATTCCACCCGCTCATTTTCAACATCTTTCATTTCATCTAACCTTCTATCCACCTATATAAAAATTTCATAATCTTTAGATGTCCCTTCTAAAAAGGACATCACTTTTCACCGCTAAGGCCGACAAATTAAAGTAACAAAAAATATTGCAACTGATAATTTTAAGCTTTGATAGTGGCATAATAAATATTTGTTAAATAATATAAAGCCACATATTGGGCATAAAATCAGTTAGGTGAATCGTGCTTTTGTATTAACATGTAATTGTAGCTAGTCGAGACGTTCAAAAATTTCGCAACTAATAATCAAGTTTGATACTCCTCACCACAGTAAGTATTTTACAAATTTCAGGTTTCATAAAAAAAACCCTTCTAGAATATTTATAAGGCAATGAAAAAAGGCCATCAAAGTTACCCCAATTTACGGTACTTGTTATGAAGATTTTAATTTTTATTTATCTACTTTGTTGAAAACGTCAAAACGATTTGACTTAATTATGCTTCGAAAAATATCAAAGATTTCATTCGGTTAAAATTTTCATTAAAATTTCGTCAAAATTCCCGTATTTCGAAGAATTCCCAAGTAACAATTTTGGCTTTATTATGGTCAGCAAAATTTTGTTTGGACTATAGCATTAATCTTCATAAAAAGTTAAAGCGTATTCTATAACATCACCTGGACTCTAATAAAGCCAAATTTAGGCCTTACCCTAGAAACGTTATCATGACATATCATTGATGGTCATCAAAGTTGGTCACCAAAGCTTTTAAAAAGCTTTTATTAAACATGTTAGGAATTTTTTTTTCGATTCTGTGAGTTCTCGGAGTTTTATTTTTATTTTTTCCAGCAACCATAATGGTTGATGAATGATGATTGCATTATTGAGATATGATCTGCTAAAATTAATAGCTAAAATACCAAAGTTTTAACCATATTATGAGCCTCTTTTGTACTGCCGGTCAAGATTTTAGGTAAAATGTGTATGATATAGTATCTTAAAATAAATGCGCCTCGTCAAATCTGATGGTCAATCATGATGGAATTGATAGAAAATAGGCCTGAAAAAATATTTTCCAATGCTTGCATTGTGAATCCATTAACACGGCGTCATTTTGTGCCCTTCGATTTTGCAACCAGCATGGCGTTAGTCAATTCGCAAGTCAACCAATTACACGCTAAGGATAAGTTCCTAATTTCTGAGTTGTTAATCCTTAGTACAGTAAATGAGGACAGACATTTAAAATAAAAACACGCAGCGAAAAGATTTTTTATTTCAAAGGAAAGTGCCGCAAAAACAAAGGATTTTTTCCTTTGAATTTGGGATAAATAAAAATTCCTTTGGTTTAAATGAATTTTTCTTTGTTTCGAAGAATTTTCCTTTTGAAAAATCTTTGAATCGAAATTCTAATCCTTTGAAACAAAAAACAGTTTCATTTAATACAAAGTTGTTTTCGTTTGCTACAATGTAACAAAGATTTAGATTTAAAAGCATTTATTCATTGAACTCTTTCCCATTTATTCCAATTGGAAGAAATATTTTCTGTTGTTCCGAAGTTCCTATTAGGAATTTTAAATAATAAAAAGAGAAATATAACATTTTTAATTCTTTTTTATTCACGAACTTAAAAAAAACACTGGTTCACTATATAAATAATTGAATGATCCGATCTTAAATTTCGGTGACAAAGTTTACCAGTCTGGCGTAAAGGCATTTCTTCGTGGGCTGACTTCCGGAAGCAAGTCTCGTTGCTGGCTTTCCTCGCTATTCGACTGGTAGTTGCCGCTGAAGATCGGGCCGAAGATAAACTAACCGCTGAATTTGGGGTGGAATCAGCAGTGGTCCTGTAACAATGCAAGCGCTTATAGAAATTCTTAAATATTCCCTTTTTTATTAACGGATACACTTACCATTCTTCATCCTGAATTCTCCTTAGCTAACTCTGATTAACTGGTTTAGATTTTTAACACAACCGGCCAAACTCAATTCTATTTTTCTGTTTTATTCTTCTTGCTCAATCCAAAATAACTCTAAGTTTGAAGTTTTTATTTAAAGAAATTATTCCTTTCCTTCTAAAGCATTTTTCTTTGGTTAAAAGAAAATTTACTTTGTTTCAAAAGAAATATGCAATTGAACAAATGTCTTTTAAATCAAAGAATTTCTTTAAAATCAAAGTCCAAAATTATTCGATTCAAAAAATTTATTCTTTCTTTCAAAAATTATTCATTTGGATCAAAACCATAATTCATTGATTCAAAGAAAACAAGAGTTTGATTCCAAAAAATGAATTTTTTGATTCAAAGTCAGTTTTGTTTTGTTTCAAAATCCAAGTTTTCTCTGCGTGAACGGATTGGTTGTTAATCACCCGTGGAATAAATCATGAGTTGAAGTCGAATTTCGTTGTCTGACGCCATCTTGAAATCCAAGATGGCGGCTTCCGCTGATCTTTCAAATGTTGTAAATGACTTAAAATCGCATGAAACCCGATCATTATTGGTATTGGGTGAAAGGGCTAAACAAGTAGAAGTCGAATTTAGCTATCAGACGCCATCTTGAAATCCAAGATGGCGGCATCCGCTGAACTTTTAATGCTGTAAATGACAAAAAGTCGCATTAAACAACCACTATATGGGTATTGGTTGAAAGGGCTAAACTAGAAGAAGCCGATTTTTTTCTTTTCGACGCCATCTTGAAATCCAAGATGGCGTCTTCCACTGAACTTTAAAATGCTGTTAATCACTGAAAATCGCATGAAACTCCCACAATATGGGAATAAGTTGAAAAGGATCAAAGAGTAGAATACAAATTTCGCTATCAGGCGTCATCTTGAATCCAAGATTACGGCTTTCACTGAACTATAAAATGATTGAAATCATTGAAAGTCACTTGAAATTCCCACAATATGGTCTTTGGGTAAAATGGCTTAACTAGTTAAAGTGGAATTTCTCTATCAGATCATCTTGAAATCCAAGATGGCGACTTTCGTTGAACCTTAAAATGCTGCAAATAACTAAAAATCGCATGAAACCCCCACAATATAGGTATTGGCTAAAGGGCTAAACTAGAAGAAGTCAAATTTCACTATCAGGTGCATCTCGAAATCCAAGATGGCGACTTTCACTGGACTTTAAAATGCTGTTAAACACTGAAAATCGCATGAAACTCCCACAATATGGGCATTGTGTGAAAGGACCAAACGAGTAGAAGTTTTCTATCAAACGACATCTTGAAATCCAAGATGGCGGCTTCCACTGAGCTTTAAAATTCTACAAATGACTAAAAACCGCACGAAAGCTTTACAATATTGGTATTCGTTGAAAGGGATAAACTAGAAGAACCAGACCCTGATTGTTTTTGGCAACCCGCTCGAACATTTTGTGTTGTCAAAACGAACGAGTTTTTTCCCAACTTTGTTTTTACTTAGTACTACATTTTTTATCATGTTTTTGATGCATTTAGCACTTTTCGTGTTTTGTCGATAGTTTTTGTTTTTTACCATTTATGTCATTCTATTATTCCTATCATGCTATTATGTCTAAATTGTATTAGTCCTATTATAGCGAAAACTATAAGGTAATGTTGTTTCTGTTATTTGTTTGATTTAGGGACATGTGCCAAAATCGGATGTTGCCGAAATCGAATGTTGCCAAAAACGATCGGGATCTGTATTGTGGTTGTTTTGTGCGATTTTGAGTCACTTACAGCATTTCAGAGTAAAGCAAAAAGAGAAAATCGACTATTACTCGTTTAGCCCTTTCACACAATACCAATATTGTTGGGGTTTCATACGATTATAAGTCATTTACAACATTTTAAAGTTCAGCGGAAACCGCCATCTTGAATTTGGATGGCGTCAAATAACGAACTTCGACTTTTACTGGTTCATCTCTTTCAACTAATACCCATATTGTAAGGGTTTCAGGCGATTTTCAGTCATTTACAGTATTTTCAAGTTGAGTGGTAGCCGCCATCTTGAAATTCGACTTCTACTGGTTTATTTCTTTCTACTGATAACAATATTAAAAAGGTTTCATGATATTTTCAGTTATTTACAGCTTTGAAAATAAAAGCGGAAGCCGCCATCTTGTATTAATGAAGGCGTCAAGCAACAAATTTTGTTCCTCCTATTTGAACCCTTTCACTCAATACTCATATTGTAGAGTTATTCATTCCACTTGCGGTAATTCGAAGTTTTCATAGATTTTTATAATTTTTTATCATTTTAACTCAAAATCAACACACAGAACTTATCAAAAATGTGTAAAAATGGGAATTCCAATTCAAATATGTTTTATCTAATCTGAGCGTGTCCTGTTTTGACATCTTGATCGAGAACTATCACTAAGTTTTATGGCGGTTTAATCAAGGCAGGTAAAGCTTCAGGTGTGTTCTTATACCAATGCACGGAATCGTCCATCTTGTGACAGGCAATCGTAATCGTAGGCATGGTAGACGAACAATTCGCTGTCAAAAAACGCTCCGTCTCCACCCCCCACCAATGAGAAACTTTTGGTACCCCTTGCCTACTTTTCCTCAATATGCACCCACCCTACTGACTCACCCTGGGTTTAATAATCAGGCACTGAGTGCTATTATAGAACATGCAAAAGAAAGCTTGGAGCAAACTTCTAAATTTGTGTTTTATTATAGTTTAAACATAGCATTCCTTACTCTTTCAAAATAACTAAAACAGTATGTTCAATGGAAGATTTATGAGCGTTTTCAAAACAATCTGAAAACAGATGGTCGATTCAAGAATATAAGCATTTTGCATGACCATAATAAAAACGTAATAGAACGGAAAAAGCCATAATAAAACCATAATAAAACATCGAAATGCTAGTTAGCTTGATCTGTGTTACTTGGGTTGGAAAGTCTTACGGGATGAATCATCCAACCGGGTGAAAATCTCCGAAAAAAAAGAAGAAGAATTAGAAAAAATCGACAAAATAAAACTTCTATAACTTTTATCTCAGAGGTCAAAATTACTCGCGGTCTTCGTGGAAGTTGATCATCAGATTAAAACCTTTATTTTCAAAATCTTTGAAATGTTCTCTAGTTCTGCCAGTTATCTTTTATCAATACTTGTATAGATAACATGAGCTGATAGGAAAAAAAAAACAAAATGCTTCACAGAAATATCAGAATCAAGTCAAATAGGCATTTGTTAAATGGTTCCTGTGAACTTGAGTGGAAATTTTCATCACCCTCTTCAGAGGATCCGTGGAGTTAGGATCTGGCCCAAGGGAGGCCTTTCGGTGCGTTTGAATTTTATTTTCGTAACTTCTGGGAGATTTTCTAGGAGCCACTGACGTGATTTAAATAGTTTTGGTCAATCTAAGTGCTTATTGGATCACACTCTCGCGTAAAAAATGTTAAAAGTTCACTAGAAGATATCTTATTTAAAGCAAATGCTCAATTTCTTCAATTATCTAAATGTCACCTAAGCCCCTTCTGTGATAAAATAGGTTCATGGCCAAAAGGATTTTCGGCAAATAAGTCACTCGACATCATTGACAGAAGAGTGAGGCCGCTGATCCTGTCATCGATTTTATCCAGCAACCAATACAGGAACAAATAAAAAAACCCAATTTTTATTACGGTTCGTCCATCAGTCTCTGTGCTGAGTGCCGTGTGTTTGCTTGATGACATTTCGTTCATTTATTTGATTTTGCCTGGTGTTTTCTTTTTTCTTTCCATCGTTGGCTCCAGTACCGACAAACGAAATGGTCAGTCCCGGTATGGGCTCACATAAATTTCAATTTTCTCCCGGAGCCGCTAGGCGGTATAAATTTCTCTTTATGTCGATAGTCCCCTGTCCCCGGGTCCCCATCTCCCAATCGGAGAGTCCTGTCGACGACATCTTTCACGAATCTGGAAATGGAATTGGCAAATGCAAATAGTGTCATGAACACAAGTCACATGGCTTTGATTCGAAGTGAGGAATGCCCGGAATGGGGTCTAGCGACAGAGAGGAGACAAAAGAACAAATATATGTACAACCATTAAACCTTGGACCCCAATTTGAGGACAGATGAAAAAATGACCAAGAAACGAGTGACGGTCGCCATTTGCCAGTCCCAAACAATATCAGATAGTACACGTAGATGGCTAACTGAGCACGGTCGACTGAAGCAAGAGAACCGTAATCAATGGAAATTAAATTGAATCAAAATCATCTGCCTCGGGATTGTCCCGGGAACCGAGAAATCCTCCAAAGAGGATGGGATGATCCTCTTGGCCGAAGATAAACTGCATAGAGGTGGGTGGATGGTATTTTTTTTCTGGTGAACCTCGATCCGACTCACTTCACTTTGATGAGCTTTTTCAATGCGGTGTCTTTGGTGAATTTTCTATGCCATTTAATTCCTGGGAAAACGTTTATGTGATATCGTCGTGTACTGGGATTATAGCCGATATCGATCTTACTGGCTGTTTACCGAATCCAGAATTGATGAATTCAATTGCTGGATGATGATTATTTTGCCAATCCGTGTCAAAACATCCATTGATCTTTTGAATTTAAAGAGCTCTCCTCGTGTGGGTTTAGAATAAAAAAAAAATTGGTAGTAAAGTTTCTGGAACATCATCGAACATCCAAAAAGCTTCCAAAATCGAGTTGAATTCAATCTTGTCATGTGCATCGTTCGATATTGTGTGGAAAATTTCCCCATGAAAGTCTGAGAGGTGTCTTTCGCAGCCAGCCGATACCTTTCTGTGGCAAATGTATGTATCGGTACACAAACCATACGACAACATTATGATACCACACCCACGCAGCAGCACCACGAGCGACGGCATGGCTCTTTTGGGAGCTGCTAAACCCCAATCTTTGGCTGGATAAACTGGTACTGCCTAGTAGGTGGGAGGAAGCTCGGGATTGATGTTGATGCCACTGCCGCCGAGAGGAATATGAGCAGAGCACGTTCAAGTGTACCCAGCGGGATCCGGAGCAGCTATTTGTTTGCAATGTTTCGTTTCTTGTAAAAACCTGTAACTTCCATTGAGCAAACAACAGCGAAGGATCAAGATGGTGGTGAGAGCTTATTGAACGTTTTCGGTACCTACATAGTTAGATGAGATTGGTTCAATATAAGGAAAACGGATTCCCTCTATTTCACAGTTGAAACAGTATTGCACAAATTGATGTTATTTGTATTCTAGTTTAATTTTGAACAAAGATTTTCAAACTGTCAAATGTCAAAATGTGTTTCCTACGGGAAACGAAACGTTTTTGTTATTGGCCGAGAGTGAACATGGACTATAAGAGGATTTAAAGCTTAGTTCATTTAGAAATGGGACAGATACTGATTCGTGAATCTCAAAAACCATTCGTTTGATGTTTTTTTTTCTATGAAGGAAATAAAGGTAATCTTAAACAATTCATGAAAAAATTTGAAATAAATTCTTTACCGTTTTTTTCTGTAAGAAATATTTCTACTTTAGATATTCTTGGTATCTCCCATCGGCCAGCGCACACTTTTCTCAGTCATGATATTGATCAATTTTTCCAACTTATACTTCGTTCAATCTGTATTTTAGGTGGCTGCATCCTACTCCTTCAGTTTATGCTACTTTTTGGCCCAATACTTCTCTGGATACAGCTGTTTCGAAGTTAACAAAACTTGATTGTTTTTAAGTCACTTAAAAGCGTCTTTAATGAAATTTCTGCTGGCAAAATCTGGAAAAAACGAAGTAAAACCATCATGAGATTGAAAATAAAGTATAATCGGTTAGTATAGAACTTGGCCGTAGGAACGTGAGGGGGGGAGGTTGGGAGTTAAACCACCCTCCCATGAGGGTCTTATAATGCCAACGGAAATGTTTATCTCTTAACTCAAAATTTCAAATTCTTAATGAAATTTTGATAAAAGATTAAAATGAGTCAAGAGTAACAATCTTATTACAGGTCCACAATTCTAGTACAGTTTTCAGAAAATTACCTACTTGAAATTGAGTCCCGAATATCGAATTTCAATAAGATAAGACTAAGCTTGCCAGATTGCCCAGATATTGCCCGATTTAGTTCATTTTATTTGCAAAATCAGACGGAAATTAGATTTTACTTATAAGAATTATGTATTTTACGTTCCAGTTTTTTGAGCGAATTTCATCTAGATGAACATGAACGTCTCTTTGGAAACTCAAAATTTGATACCAAATTGAATGACGTGTTTAAAAATAAAGTTTTTTAAGTGCTTTTTATGATTTTTATCGAACAATTCGGATATTGGTGAATATTGGAGAAAATAGATTAGAAAAATTACGAAATTTGTGGTTTCAAACATTAAAATTCGATGTCTGTGATCAGATTTCGCATTCTTTACATAGTGTTTTGTTCTTGAAATACAGTTTGGAAAAAAACCTGATTCGAATCTTGGTTTTGCATTTCAAACTTCCACTAGATGCATTTTCTATATTCCATAAAAAAAAAATATAACTATAACAATATAAGAACTAGGGTAGAAGCACTAGTTATTGAACAGGTACCAGATACTGAACACTCGTAAAACATTTATCAATTAATATAATCTAGTAGAAAAATTAATTATAAATTTTGGTGCCACTGTTTCTACCTCTTTTCAAATTTTTATCAAGAATTTCGGACTCTTAAAGCCACAATCCCTGGAACTAGAATGTGTTATCAAATTTTGGCTTGGTTTTTCGACTGGATGAAGAAAACAGCCTTTTTTGATTGGGAGAAAAATTGGATTAAAGACAAATAAACTTTTTCGATAATAATTATTATTTATTTATTTACATAGTATTCCGTCTCACGACATAACTTGACGAACATAATTCCTAAAATTCACTCGGTTCATAGCAACCGTTCTCCAATTTCTCGGGCACCCCACGTTCGCCAGATCACGCTCCACTTGGTCTAACCACCTCGCTCGTTGCGCTCCCGCTCGTCTTGTTCCTACCGGATTCGTAGCGAACACCTGTTTTGCAGGACAGTCGTCCGGCATTCTCGCAACATGTCCCGCCCAGCGTATCCGACCAGCCTTCACCACCTTCTGGATACTGGGTTCGCCGTAGAGTCGCGCGAGCTCGTGGTTCATCCTTCGCCTCCACACTCCGTTCTCCTGTACGCCGCCAAAGATGGTTCTTAACACTCGTCGCTCGAATACTCCGAGTGTACGCAGGTCCTCCTCGAGCAATATCCATGTCTCGTGCCCGTAGAGAACAACCGGTCTAATGAGCGTCATATACAGGTTACACTTCGTGCGAGGGCTAAGTCTTCTCGACCGCAGTTGCTTGTGGAGTCCATAGTAGGCACGACTTCCGCTGATAACTCGCCTCCGGATCTCACGGCTGGTGTCATTGTCTGCAGTCACCAGTGAGCCGAGATAGACAAAGTCTTCGACTATCTCCAGCTCGTCGCCGTCGATCGTGACCTTGTTATTACTGGACAAGCGGGTTCGGTCGGTCTCGGATCCGCAGGCCAGCATGTACTTCGTCTTGGACGTATTAATCATCAACCCAATCCTTCCTGCTTCGCGTTTCAGTTTGCGGTAGATCTCCTCCACCGCCGCAGATGATCTGCCGACTATATCAATGTCATCGGCAAAGCAGATAAGTTGACTGGATCTGTTGAAAATCGTGCCCCGCGTTTCGCCCACCGCTCGTCGAATAACACCTTCTAGCGCCACGTTGAACATCATGCAGGATAGACCATCACCTTGTCGAAGCCCCCTGCGCGATTCGAATGAACTCGACAATTCACCCGAAATCCGCACACAGCACTGCGTTCCATCCATCGTCGCCTTGATCAGTCTGATCAGCTTCCCGGAAAAGCCGTTCTCGTCCATGATTTTCCATAGCTCGTTACGGTCGATCGTGTCGTAGATAATAATATGAGTGTTTTCAACTAAGTCTTTTTGAATGATTTCTGGAAGAGTGGCAGTCTTTATTATCCCTATTTTCTTAAAATTTAACGTTCAATCATTGGATCACAGAAAACGCCAATGTTTCAATTATTGAACGTTCAATCTTGCAGTACTCGTTTTGTAAAGAAATGCATGTACCAGTTATAAAACAAACATCGGTTGGTGTTTGGAAATATAAACAAACTGTTTCTT
The DNA here is from genome assembly GCF_029784155.1 of Uranotaenia lowii. Classification (NCBI taxonomy): domain Eukaryota; kingdom Metazoa; phylum Arthropoda; class Insecta; order Diptera; family Culicidae; genus Uranotaenia; species Uranotaenia lowii. Next base: position 13,828,227 of record NC_073693.1, read on the forward strand.
GGTTGCTAGCTAAACCAAAATTGCCCCTTCAAAGCATACTATCATGCGAAATACCCCTAAATATATACTATGACATTCAATGTTTACGTGTTCAATAATTAGAAAATTGCCTGTTCAACATTTGAAACATTGTGTTCAATCGTTGCGTTGGGACGCATTGGCACAAAAGTAATTTTGAATAAAAAGGCTTAAATGATAGTTTCAAAACATATTTCCGCGAAAAAAATATATCGATTCGAAGCTGAGAAACATGCTTAAGCTACACTATCGGAAAAATTTCCAAAAAAAACCTTTCGTTATTATTTATTGGCCACAAATGCGTTGAATCCCAAAGATGGTGTTCAATATATAGTGTTTTAACCCTATTAATTCTTTTTTAGAATTGGAACCTAGGACAGTTCCATAATAGTGATCCAGAATTTAAAGATCTAAAACAGTTTCATCATTCGCAATATTCATTTAGATTTGCAAATTGAATTTCAAATAAATAGCTGAAGGAAAAATTCATATCAGAAGCCAAAAATTCAGAAGTCAAGTACAAGCTTTTGTGTAGTTTATTACAATTTATTTGTTTTTCGCATTATTTTTATTGTCTCCCCCCCCCCCCCCACCTCGCGATGTTCCAACTCCGAGTGACAAAAGAAGGATTGGCAATTTGTTCCGGCCTTATTTTTCTGAAAAAAGTAGTTTTTGGAAAATCGCTATTATTTCTTCAGATTTGCAAACTCTAATAAATTATTTAATCTCACTCAATTAATCATCAACACCTTCCTGCACCCAATAAACAAGGTTTTGAAGACAACAGCAAAACCGTATTGAAATGAACTAAGAATTTCAAAAAATATTTTTCAACTTTGATAGACCATAACTTTTATAATACTCAAAATAACAACTTCAAACCTGTTGAGTTTTGTTATTCGAATTAGAATGTTATTATTTCACTGAATCAATAACTGCAATTCTCATTTTAAAATAGTCATGCATTGAAGGGTCAAACTAGCAAAAAAAAATTTTGTTTGAAGTTTAAGAACAAAATAGAGATACGTTCGCTTGAAGTTTGATTCTTGTACCTTAGTAAATCTCAATGCGAATTCCAAAGCTTTTGTATATTTTCCTTGCATGGCAATCAAAAATCCTTCTTGCAAAGAGGACGTAGGAAGAGGAGAGGGGTTTTCCATACATTTTTTTTGTATTACTACTGCAGAACATATCGAGCAAATTGAACCAAATTTGGCATGGGAGAGTATTTGGGTAAGATAAATGTTTCCCTGAAACTTTAGTTTCGCCTCCCTCTTCCAGTGGGGAGATAGTATGAGAGAGTATTGAGAGAGGGGGTTATTTTAAAACTTTGCATATAACTTGAAAACTATTCAAGCAAATGGAGCCATATTTGGCATGGGTGAATATTAGAGTGTCCTACCCGGGATTTCCTGACCGGGAATTTCCGGGAATAAAAAAATCGGATAATAGCAAATCTTGGGAAACGCTAAAAATCCCTGAAATTCCCAAAGCCAATAAAAAGTGCAAAATTACTAAAAAAGTACACGATCTAAATTCGAAAAATTGGTAGGAAAATGATAGTTCTACCTTGATATATGGTAACATTTTTTTTCTTAATTCTGGTACTCAATGTAGGGGAAAGGTTTCCTAAATGGGCCTATCGGGTTAAATGACCCTACACCTGTTTGATGAAATGGCTGATATAGACAGCTTATCTGACCAATGCATTTTGAGGGTGATACGCTTAGAACATAAGGCAAGAAAGAATATTATGAATTTACAAATTAAAAAAAAAATTAAAAATCGTTTTGATACATTTTGATGTAATATTTCGACTTTTAAAAATCATACGAAAAGAAGCTTAAAACAAAAACTAGGATGGTTTTTGTTTCTTACTCAAATGAACTTTAGAAATTAAACATATTTCAGCTTTTGTGGAGGTTTAATAATGATTATATAGTGGAATAATGAGTGTTTTTGTATGCTCCATCATGTTTGTAAAATGCCTCCATCCTAAAATAACAGGTTAAATAGAATAAACAAATGATTTTTATCAATGAACCTTCAAATCTAAGCTCTGAATAACATCTTAAGAGAGAATTGAAGATCTAAAACAGATTTGATAAAGTTTGGGCTTCTATAGTATGGCAACCCTAATTTTTGGTTAAGTCCATAAAATTATAATATACATAGATTTTAGTGTTCTGCTTAATAGGCGCATATAGCCCGCTCCTCCCCTATTTGATAAAAATGTTTCTTCGTTTAAAAACATAGTCTAAAAGTCGTCTTAAGAGCTAGAGGTCTGAAATTTGGCATGGATGCTCATTAGCACCAGGAATGATGAAAAATATTTTAAGATTTTCGGATGACCCCTTCTGAAGGTGATCTTCCATACAAGACATACAAGGCTACTTTTCGGCGGATTGTGTTGAAAATTTGCACATGAATGTTTTGAAAGACGAGCAATTGATTTCAGGTGTCAAATTTTGTGTAAGAAGGAGTCAGCCAAAGGGGCCGTCCATATTAACTGTTTGCTGTTTTTGCGATATTGATGTTATGAATACGATTCAGATGAAAATTGGTACACGATAGTTTTGAGTGACGTGCAATCGATTTGAGGTATCAAATTCAGTGTAAGGGGCCGACAAAAGGGGTCGTCCATATTAACTTATCAATATTTTAGTGATATTGAGGTTTCGTACATCGGATTGGGATGCAAATTTGCACATAGAAATTTGCACTGTTAATGCGATATTGTCGTTATTATACATCGGATTAAGATGAAAATTTGTACACAAAAGTTTTGAGGGACGAGAAATCGATTTCAGGTTTCAAATTCTGTGTAAGGGGCCGGCAAAAGGGGTCGTCCATATAAACCTTTCAATGTTTTTGCAATATCGGCGTTATTTGACATCGGATTGGGATAAAAATTTGCACACGATAGTTTTCGTGGACGGGCAATCGATTTCAGATGTCAAATGTTTTGCCAGGGGTCGAGGAAAGGGGTCGTCCATAGTAATTATTTTTCACTGGTTTTAGCAATATTGACGTTATTATGCAATTGATTGCTTTGAAAATTTGCTCGCGGGAGTTTTGAGGGAAGGGCAATCAATTTCAGATATCAAAGATTGTATAAGAGGCCATCGAAAGGGGTTTAACTTTTTGGCAATAATTGCGTTGTTATGCAACGATCGAATCGAAATTTGTACATGGGGATTTTCGGAACGGTCAATTGATTCCTGATATCATATTTAGTAGCAGACGACAGAAAAAGTGATCGTCCAATATTTTTGCAATTATTACTTAACAATGAAATCCGAAGTGAAAATGCTTGGCTGTTGACTTTCATATAAACTTTTCATGACATATTCCAAGTTGAAAGCGAAACGGAGTTTGTATGGGATCAACCTTTGATGAAAGTAAGTATTCTATTTTGTTGCTCAAGGATTCTTTATACAAATTCTAATCATCATTAGAAAGATTTTAGGATATATGTATTTTCAAAAGTTTCTATTTAACAGGAAAAACTGTTTATGTAAAGGGACTTAAAAATGAATAATCAAATAGAATTGAAAAATAATATTTTTAATTTTTTTTTATTCATGCAATGTTTGAGCAAAAATGTGATAGGAAAAAAATAGATCACTACTACTTGTGTACGAAAGTTATTCTTATTACCATATAAAGATTAAAACAAATTAATGCCAAAATTTTATCACCAATTTTTCCTAATAAAACGTACTGTTTAAACGATGGATTCCCAGCACAAAAGATAATTACTTTTGATGTCATTTTACAATTGGGTTTATATTCTTTTTTGCTTGTTGGCTTTTGAGTCTGATACTGAAATTGTAAGAATACTGTTCACAATACGTCCGTTAAAATTCTATTATCAGACTCAAAAGCTTGAATATAAATCCAATCGGAAAATAACATTCAAAGTATTGTAAGTTAAATAAATTTTACATACTAGTATTGTATTGATGGGGTCTTTCAAAGAATTAAATTTTTCTTCTGTCGTTTGAGAAGGTTGAGGAAAATTTAGTAAATCTGCTTAACTTTTCAATAGATAACAATTTTAAAAACCTTCCAGATATTGATCCCCGGTATCACAAATGACAACAACGAAATGAAAAGTTTTCCAAGAATTTTCTCATTAATTGATGCTTCTGCAATTTTCTAGAGGCTGTGTGCTTCCTTGTTCAATCCAAAAGCGACGATAAATAATGACGGCCGTGGTGTTGACTGACATTTTCCCGAAACGAACGTAACAATAGCAACAATAATGGCTTCGCTTCGATCCTATCAATCAAGCAAAATAAATCAACAATACCCACAACACAGCCAACGGTAATTTGAACGAGTGTTTCTAGGAATTGTGGTGGATTTTAATCCAGGCGTAATAGAAACCTCGAAGATGGTCCGGTTGCTATTGGATTTTCAATTGATCAACAAGCCAGCGTATAGCCGTCGTTTAATTTGTAAAATCAGGCAACAGGTGTCTCACGAATGTTTTCCTACTTCCATTATTGAGAATCGAAAAACAATTAAGTGCATCGGAAGATGGGAACATTTTCACAAACCTTTAAAATATTTTTAAGCTTTTTTCGAAAAAAAAATTCAATATTCAAAAAGTCGAAACCCAGTTCGAGTCAACCTTAAGGGGGGGGTAGGGTCTAACGGGTATAAAAATACACCATTTTCACGATTTTTTTCTAGAGCTATCGTTCAAACAAATGTATTCAAATTTTTTGCATTATACAAAGCATTGTTGAAAGAACATTTAGTAATTTTTTCGTAGAAAAATATTGAAAAGTGATCCGGTGACGGAGCACTTTCGAGGATGCCTTTTAGAAAACAGGATTTGCGGTGGACACTGTATCTCAGCACAGAATCATCTGAAATCAAAAAATCAGAGCAAAATATTTTTAATAGATGTTTTTCTGGACCCCAACGTTTTTATTTAACTTAAAAATATTTTTATGAAATTTTTGTGGCTGTTTAAAGTAAAAACTACGATTTTTCACTTAAAAATCCGCCATTTTTCACCTGTAAAATCTCCCCAAAGTAAAAAAATCAAAAAAGAAAAACGTTGGGGTCTGGTATTTTATATGTAGAAAATATGATCCAAATTTGAAAAGAATCGGATAAGTAGTTTTCAAATGACGATGTCCACGGACTTTAAAAATGTGCTTTCGAGAAAAACGCGTTTGAAGTTTCTGCTCTTGCTTTCTTGCAGTATTAGATAGCAGGAGATAAATGCCTATAACTTCTATAGTTTTGCTTCAATTGACTTGAAAATTTGACACAACATTCTTGAAATGTTTTACAATAAGAAAATAAAAAAATAAAAAAATCGATTTTTTGAAAGTGTTAGACCCTACCCCCCCCTTAAATATTCATATAAACCATTGAATAAGTACTTCTTTAATTGGATTTTCCCAACAAATGATCATCACACCATCAAATTCCTTGGAAAACTTTTGAATATACTGAAAGTGAAGCTCCAAGTATGACTTATCTCGTTAAACGAACAGCCAAAACTTTCCAACCATGCAACCGGGAAAATTTTCCCCATAGTCATGGTTAAGAGGATTTACATAATTTATGCGCTTGAAATGACGAATCCAATCCGATGATGTGTTGTGAGAAGGGGGAAAGAAGCTTCATCAACATCGTGTAGATACTCAATCTCGATACCCCAAAAACACGACATATGACGTGGGAAGAAACAAACACATACTTATTTCATGAACTTACGAGTCTTCGTGCTTGTGCAGGGAAAACATTGGAAGTAGGTACTCGAATGTTCTCAGGAAGAGGTTACACCTTTTTATCGTTAATGATGATTGACAAAGGAACAGCATTGACTTTTTGGAATTTTAGCGAACATTTCAGCTCAATTAGGCGCGCTATAGTTGAAGTTGTACATTTTAACGAAAGGTATATTCTGATATTTGTATTTTTTTTTTTCAAATCAATCGTTTAAAATTTTTTGTAGTAGTGAAGGATTTTTGTGAATTTCTTTTTAGTAACTCCTATATAATTTCTCAATTTCCCCTTCCGCACTTATCGAAACTTCAATGAAAACGTGCTACACAGTTTTAAATATTCTTGTGCATTTACGTGATTTAACCTGCAAATAATTGGAACAAGTTTTTTCTACTAAATTTACATAAATGGGAAGAAAATATGCCTTATTATTCCTTTTTATTTTTGTATCATTATTTTATCAACTTCTAGTCACTAGCCTTATAACCAAGCATTTCAATGATAAAAAAAAGTCATACATCATGTTTATTATTTTAAGAAATCCACGAGCTCCAGATTTGAACCTGCTGCTTACCGGGTGGACTGTAATTTGGATCTGTAGATTGAAAGACGACACAACACTTCAACTTAAGGTTTTTTTTCTCTATATTTCACTATTTATCTTCACACTTTACAACTTGGAAGGTGTTACAATACTTAAAACGCGGATTCTTAAATTCAACTTAACTCACATCACGGCGCGCGCTTCTTTTTAAATCAGTTAGAATATTCAGGAAAGACTCTCTACAGACAATGGTTGCGCGCCAGGATTGTTCTGGAATCTTCTGTGCACGCGCATGGAATAAATGGCTGAAATTTCTAGAACCTTCCAAATGAAATTTAATAAAATGAAATGATAACGAATTTTTCTGGATCATTTGAGAATTTTCTAAATCTTTCGAATAAGTTCTTTTACGCTGGAAATTACCAAAGATTATTCAAGCCCATTGGCTTGAACAGTGTTTGTTTGGAAATCGGTTTTGCTACACATCGTTTCATGCAAAAATCATGTAAAATTACAGCAAATATACTGGAATGAGGAAACGCATGATTTTTTCAGGGCTGCGTTTTAAAAAAGCAAGTCCGAAGACCGAATTATACATGAAAACAAATTTTTCATTCTCTGCCCATATTTGATAAACGGTCTAATGTGCCATGAACACCAATGCGAGAAAAACGCAAAATACATGTTTTAACAATTTTTTTGCATCCAAATACTCAAAATAAAGTAGATTAATATGAATAACAATCATTGTAGGTGTAGGAAATAGGCGGTTGAGTGAAATTGCAAATTTAGATGAAGAGTTTATGAAAAAAAAATGATTTCAATCTCAGTAGCCACTTTATCAAATATAACATGAACAAAAGTTGACAAATAGCTCTGAATTTGCCTGATGTGCATACGTTTTCAAATATTGTTGCGATTTCTCACACCCATAACCATCAAGCCACAAGATCACAACAAGAAGGGATTAGAAAAACTTTCTATACAAAGACACCGGTTGCTGCGAAGGATGATTCAACACATCATGCACATTAGACAATTTATCAAATATATTGCACATTAGACAAATTTTCTTTAGGGTTGTATGCCTCCAACAATGGGTTTTTTAAAAAACGAATGAAGTAGAGATATTAAATAGAATATAAGCTATCAAATGGCACAATTTTCTCCATTTTGAAAAAAATGGCATATTAGACCGTTTATCAAATATGGGCAGTTCTGTTGTGGTATGAGCCTACTTGGTTGTGATTTTTCATGAAATGTAAAGCTCTAATTTTTTGCTGTGTAGTTAATGACAATATGACAAAAATGATTTAAAAAAAAGACTTGATTCATAACGGAAATGATAAATGATTTTAAATCTCGGCGTATTTGGATTATACAGGGAATCTGCAATTTTGGTGCTCAATTATCGACAATAATTCTAAATCGAATACTTAAAATTCCACTCCACCACTTTCCACGATGGACAAATTCCTGGCAGGACCGTTGGAAGAACGGGCTCAAGATTATCATTCACCATTTCCTCAAGAAAAAATTAGTTATTTCAAATGTAGTCCTTAAAATTCTGATATAACTTTTTGTTTTACACGCAATAAAACGTTAATTTTATACACGATTTACTTAAAAAATGCTCTGAAATTTTTGTCATAACCAATGGTTTTTTTTTCATTTTCAACTTGGATAGATTTCCCGACATAAAGGGTGATAAGGTCAAAATTTGGTCAATATCAACTTGACGTATTTCTTTCAATTTTGCATTTAAAAAACCTGAACACCCCTTATTTTGAAGGTGTGTGTGTGTAGAATGTTGCTCCTATTTTGATTATGGAATTCACTCTTCAGTTGTCAAAATGCCGTCCAAGAAAGAAGAGCAACGTATCAAAATTTTGCTCGCGCATCGCGAAAATCCGAGCTAATCGCACGCAAAGCTGGCAAAATCGTTAAAAGTTGCCAAATCAACCGTTACAAATGTAATAAAAGTATTTGGGGAACGTTTGTCGAAAGCCAGGAAGTCTGGATCGGTGGGAAATCGAAAACTGGAAGCCGCTGAGACGACAAAGAGAGTTGCCGGTAGTTTCAGCAAAACCCTAACCTCTCTCTCCGAGATGCCGCAAAAAAGCTGGGTGTATCGTCTACAACCATGCATGAAGCCAAAAAACGAGCCGGACTATCGACTTATAAGAAGATAGTGACTCCAAATTGCGATGATAAACAAAATACTTACGACAGCCAAAGCGCGATCCCGAAGGCTGTTCACGACGATGCTGACGAAGTTTGACTGCGTGGTAATGGACGACGAAACCTACGTCAAAGCCTACAAGCTACAAGCAGCTTCCGGGACAGGAGTTTTATACGGCAAAAGGAAGGAGAAAGTTAGCAGATATTTTCAAGCACATGAAACTGTCAAAGTTCGCGAAGAAATATCTGGTTTGGCAAGCCATCTGTACCTGTGGCTTGAAAAGCAGCATTTTCATAGCTTCCGGGACTGTCAACCAAGAAATTTACTTGAAAGAGTGTTTGAATAAACGTCTGCTGCCTTTCCTGAAGAAACACGGTTGTTCCGTACTGTTTTGGCCGGATTTGGCATCTTGCCATTACGGTAAAAAGGCCATGGAGTGGTACGCCGCCATCAACGTGCAGGTGGTTCCCAAGGACAAGAACCCTCCCAACACGCCAGAGCTCCGCCCAATTGAGAAATACTAGGCTATTGTCAAGCGGAACCTAAAGAAGACCAAAAAAACTGCTGAGGACGAGCAGCAGTTCAATGCAAACTGACTTTCTGCGGCGAAGAAGGTGGACAAGGTGGCTGTACAAAATCTGATGGCAGGGGTTAAGCTTAAGGCCCGGCAATTCGGATTTGTAAAAGCAGAAGCCTAACTGAATATTTTTCTTGAATTTAATACTAATTAAACTTGAAAAAGAAATTTAATTTTATTTTTTGAATGAACTATTTCACCGATTTACACGCCTTTTCCCTTGAGCAAATTTTGACCGTATCACCCTTTACATACCAAATCAAAGATTTAAATTGTGGAAAATTTGAAAGATGTTCCACAGAAATTTTTATTATTGTGATTATGTACTAGGTAATAAACAAATATATAAATGTCGAGAATAAATTCTTGATTCTTGAATTAGCGCATCAAGCTTGAATTTGGTTTGCTAATATGTATATTAGGGTGTCCCAAAATTGCATAATTTCTGGGAATCTGGGGGCTCACCCTCCAAATAGAAGATTAGGATGTGCAGATTAAACTTTTGTATGGGGCCGACTAAAAAAAATCATGTTTAGAGGTTCCGCAAGCACGATCTTTGAAAAAAGTCCACTTTCAAAAGATTCGATTTTAAATAAGTTCTGGATCCAAAAATTTTCATATAATTGATATTATTTTTTAAATTTTGTTTGAGTTAAATACTACACGTAAAAAATGAAAAATGATTCAAACTTGCATCAAAATGAAAAACAAGCAAGCTATTTCCAAGAAAAAAAATTTTTTTGGTCCAAAAATTTTGAATTCAACTGACCAAAATGTGTACCAAGCGTAGAATATTTTTGATATCAATGCCATCAAAAGATGCGGATTTTTGTGCACTTAAACTTTGCTGAACAAAACATGTTGTTTGTATCATCGTGTGAAGAGCTATTCACGGTTTAATCCTCAATAAAAATCACAATTTAGGATATTTTTTATTTAATTTATCAAATTTGTCTTAATAAATACCTACTTTAAAATCAGAATACTTGCAAAAAAAGACTTTGATGGTTTGAGGGAGTCATCAGAAGGCCATATGCCAAATTTGAGCGAAATCGGACAACAGGAAGGGGTTGCACTGAATCTCAAGTGCGAAAAGGATTCTGAGACATAGTGTTCTAAAGAAGCATAAAAAACTGGTTTTTCATCATTCATTTATTTCTTTAAAAATCGATTGCTTGATTATCTAAATTTTATTAAAATTTGAATTAAGACTAACATTTCACCTGAAGACTGCAACTCGATTGGACTTAAAACAAAAAAGTTATGGCTGTTCAAAGATTGTATCTTTGTGGCAAATTGTCGTTTAACACACAATGAGTACATTTTACTCATCACGTTTTACAGGACAATTTGTAACAAAAATGCAATCTTTGAACAGCCATAACTTTTTTGTTTTAAGTCCAATCGAGTTGCAGTCTTCAGGTGAAATGTTAGTCTTAATTCAAATTTTAATAAAATTTAGATAATCAAGCAATCGATTGGTAAAGAAATAAATGTATGATGAAAAACCAGTTTTTTATGCTTCTTTAGAACACTATGTCTCAGAATCCCTTTCACACTTGAGATTCAGTGCAACCCCTTCTTGTTGTCCGATTCCGCTCAAATTTGGCATATGGCCTTCTGATGACTCCCTCAAACCATCAAAGTCTTTTTTTGCAAGTATTCTGATTTTAAAGTAGGTATTTATTAAGACAAATTTGATAAATTAAATAAAAAATATCCTAAATTGTGATTTTTACTAAGCATTGAACCGTAAATAGCTCTTCACACGAAGACACAAACAACACGCTTTGTTCAGCAAAGTTTAAGTGCACAAAAATCCGCATCTTTTGATAGCATTGGTATCATAAATATTTTACGCTTGGTACACATTTTGATCAGTTGAATGCAAAATTTTTGAACCAAAAAAATTTTTGATACAAGTTTGGATCATTTTTCATTTTTTACATGTAGTATTTAACTCAAACAAAATTAAAAAAATATAAAATATATCAATTATATGAAAATTTTTGGATCCAGAACTTATTTAAAGTCGAATCTTTTGAAAGTGGACTTTTTTCAAAGATCGCGCTTGCGGAACTTCTAAACATGATTTTTTTAAGTCGGCCCCATACAAAAGTTTGTTCTGCACATCCTAATCTTCCATTTGGAGGGTGAGCCCCCAGATTCCCAGAAATTATGCAATTTTGGGACACCCTAATGTATATGCAAACAATATGTTTTGCTCGAAATAGAATATCTTGATACTATTGTTTTTTTTTTCTTCTGATTCATCAATTTTTTTTTGGTGTAAGTAGAAGCTAAGTTTTTTGTGTAAAAATTTGAATGATTTTAAAATAAAACATCTGGACCTTAGTAGCTAAAAAAATTAAGCCTTGCTTGTTAGCGTTTTGAATAATTCCATGATATTTTTTGCCGAGTTTCTATAAACAAACAAACGTTATTTTTTTGAGATTTTTTTTATCCTATGGTTAACCACCTTTGAAAAGGCAGCCAAAAACGCTTAAAAAAAAAAACAAAATATTTCGAAATTTAATTATTGTACAACATCGAATATCTCTCTTGGAGTACACATTTGGTTCATGGTTAAGGTTGCAGATTACCCGGTTCTATCCGGGTTTGGCCGGATATTTGATACAAAATTTGGGAAAAGTCCGGCCCGGCCCGGTTGCCCGGATTCACTTTATTTGGGAAATAAAAACAACGAACGCCTCCAAAACACAATTTTTCTAGCAACTTTTACAAAAATTATCAGGTTTTTAGAAAGCCTAAAATACAATTCATGATCTGTCAATAAGTTTTAATGGAATTTTTTTTTTCATTTTTTTTCTAGATATTTTTTGAGTAATTTCTGAATTTTTAGAAAATTTACTCGGATATTGCCCGGACTTATGATCGTCACTTTTGAAATCAAATGCCAGGATTTTGCCAGGTTTTTATATAAAATTGCCCGGTTTCTCCGGCCCGGATACGTGCTGAAAAATGTATGGCAACCTTATTCATGGTTATTTGACATGAAACCATGAACAGAAACAAATAAACAGTTGTCGTTTCAAGTTAAATATTTTTGGACTTTCATTACATCTCTGGCCACTTTTGAATTGAACATTATTCTTGCCCATTAATATATTGAAGCTTAGTTGTGCTAAATCTAAATGCTTCCAAAAATCTAAGGGATTTATTGGCTCTTAAAACAACCAAAAAAAATTATGAGTTGTGTATAAATTTAGGGATTAACAAATTTTCATGATTTTTTTTAAATAAATAAAATTTTTAAATTTTTTTTTTTTTTTTTGTGGGAATTTGGAAGCAATTTTTTCAAAAAATATTTGTTGCACATTGTTGCACATAGAGAATTTGGATCCAAAACAAGTAACAAATAATATTTACAAAGACGTAAGGAAACCCAGGCGTAAAAAATTTGTTATATTTTGTTTTCTTTGTTGAATATATAAGATTTTTTTTTGTTCGGCCCACTAGCAAATCTTATTTCTTAAATTTCGCTCGCTTGTTACAGATTTTTGACAATCTTCAAAAAAGTATTGTTCTAGATCGATTTTTTTCTCGAATAGTGTGCTGGATACAGTTTCTTATATAATGTGGCAAATTTTCTTGAAATTATACCACATACTATTTAGAGTTATTTTACATACAATGCTTATGTTCATCGGTGTACAAATAGAGATGTTTAAAGAATCAAAGTAAGAGGTTGAATATTTGAAATTCAAGTTTGTTTCAACTTCTACCTCTATAATTTTGCATCCTCAATGTAAATTTGAAGCTCATCACAAAAAAATCACATTTTAGTTTTTCACGCGCCATAATTGTTTTAAAAATTATGAATTCATAAAATTTCTTTAAGAATTTTTAGCCAAGCTGATTTTTTCAGGGATAAATGAAAAATTAAAAAAAAATATCGTTTTCGGAAGAAATATTTACCAAGAAAACTTGGTAAATCCGATCAGTTGGCGCACACTTTTTCAGTCGTGACATTGATCACTTTTTAACTCTTTTATTTTGTCTTATCCATTTTTTCGATATTTATTATAGAGATTTGTTTAATCTGTATTGTCAATTTGGTAGGACAATTTGGTGGATTCAGATTTTTAGAAATTAAATAACAACACTTGATTAATTTTATGCCACTTAAACACGTTTTAATTGGAATGTCAGCTGACAAAATCGTACAAAAACATAGCACAATCATCTTGAGATTGAATTTAAATTAAAATCGGTATGTTGAGATCGTAGGTTTCGAAGTATAAAACAACAATAAACTTTTTCGGCTTTTGAAACAGCAAAAATAAAAGTTCTCCTAACGAAAATTGTCGTTCTTTTTCCATAGGAGCAGAGTGTTGCAGCAAAAACATGTTATCATCTGCCAGGAACCTTTCCACGAGCTGGAATGTTGTAGGATTCAATCGCTGGGATTTGTTTGAAGTTGGGTTTTTCAAAAGTTACCTCAGCATCGTCCGTACAGCTTATGAGCTTGGAAGTCAGTTATTGAACTTATTACCCATTTCTTCATAGGTATTCTAAAACACGCTCTGAGGCCTCGCATAGTAAGACAGTAGACGAAACCTTTGATCATGAGCAGCATATCGAGGGACTGAGATGGAGAGACAATTCTTTGTATTTGGAATGGTAATCATCAAAATTCCACAACTACTGCACAATTTGCAACTTCTGAGCACTGGTTTATCTCATTCTAACACAAACTTACTCATTCTCCCGCACAATTAGCCACAATTTACCACAATTCCAATCATTAGCTGCACAAATTGTGTGATCATTGGCGTATCTTCTCTCTCCATCCGGTCGCGAGAGATAATTAACTTGAAACTTACTTAGAAATTCAGATAAATTTCACTCGAACGTCTTTGTGTAATTCACTTCATCGGTCACTTAAGTGAATTTACTTGACCCATCACTTAAAATCAAATAACGTATGGCGAGAATTTACTACAGATGTCACTGACTTTTTAAGTGAAAATTATTTTGCGTGTAGAGAAAGAATATATTGATATTTTTCGGAATGGAATATTTTTGACATTTTCTGAAACATGTCAAAAATAAATAATGAAGAAATCACTGACTCAGAACTTTTTCCAATGTTTTGTCGCATTCTGTTGTTAAATTGGTCATGAAAAACGGCATGGCCGTCAAGGAAAAAATAAAAAAAAATCCTACACTTTAATCAAACGCGTCTATAAATTGAAAACAAAATATCTGACACTGCAGTGAGTACTTTTAATTTAATTCGAGTTAAAGAAGGTTAACCTACCAAGTAAGTTAAAACTACCCACTCAAAACTACGTACTTTGGGCTTAATGCTAATCAACACAGCTGTGAGTAGTACAGTGGGTAGTTTGATTTTGTCCGTGTACCTTCTCACAGAGATGCCAATATGCCTGACTTTTCAGAATTTGCCTGATTTTTTGAGGCTAAGCCTGACAACCTGATAAGCCATTGAATTTCCCTGATTTTGCCTAAATTTGGGAATGTGATGAAAAATGGGTAGTAAGGAACTGGATTAGTACCATTGCTGAAGTTAAAAAGTGAAAAAGTGGTGGAATTAAAGCAATCGAAAGATTCCCTTTAATTCTTATTTAAAAAAGCGAATTAAAAGGAATCTTTCAATTGCTTTGATTCAGTAGAATTATTCAACCAAGAAGGCTCACAACACATGTTAGAGTGAAAATGTGGAGCGATTCACCAGTTCCCTGATTTTTGTTAAAAAAAATGTTGGCAACCCTGCCTACTCATTCATGTAATTGAATTTAAATGACTCAAACCGACTACCTGGTGTTGAGGAGAACATCTTCAAGCTGGCCGCAAAGGTTGAGGATTGGAACTAGCCAAAATTTATATTTGACGTTCGATTTTTGACTGATATACTGGGCATTTCAGCGATATACACTTAGTAATGTACTTTCACATCTCAACTATTGAAAAGAATTTCTTTGTTGATAAGACGTGAATTCATTTCCTAGTATAGAATTCAACTTATGTTTTAATGTTTGTTTCTACAAAATGAAACGGTTTTCATTGACTGGAAAGGTTGCCTCGACATTTGATGCAATTTCTCTTCTATATTAAATATTCTTTTCAAAATAGTAAAATTATTATTGGAACATCAAAGATTTTGTCAGAAACTTATTTTATTAATCTTTTTGTATAATCTTTTTTTTTTTTTTACTTACTTACTTAATGATCCCGCGCCGATCCTCCGGTGCATAGGGCCGTGGTAAAAGACCTCCACTGTTGACGATCCGGAGCCAGCGTCTTCACCTGGTCCCAGTCAAGATTCTCGTCGACAGTTCGGATTTCAGCGGCTAGACTTCGCCGCCACGAATTTCTGGGTCTGCCTCTTCTTCGATGACCTTCTGGATTCCAATCTAGCGCCTCTCTGCAAATCTCGTTTTCATCTCTTCGCAGCGTGTGCCCAATCCATCTCCACTTACGTACCCGAATCTCGATTTCTAGCGCCTTTTGATGACACCGGCGATGTAGTTCCTCATTCGAGATCCAGTTGCCAGGCCACCAAGCGCGGATGATATTCCGCAGGCAGCGGTTTACAAATACTTGCAGTTTTCGCGTCGTTACCGCATATGTGCACCAAGTTTCGCACCCGTACAGCAATACGGATTTGACGTTTGAGTTGAAGATTCGGATTTTTGTTCGTAGAGAGATCTGGCGTGACCGCCAGATGTTTCGGAGACTCGCAAACGCAAATCGGGCCTTTCTGATCCGTGTTTCGATGTCTTTTCTGGTACCACCATCAGGCGTAATCTGGCTACCAAGATACTGGAAGCACTCCACTTTCTCAACTTGTTGCCCAGCTACCAGGAAACAGGAGGGATCTCCTGTGTTGATCTCCATCGACTTGGTCTTTCCGACATTGACTTTTTTTTTGAGATTGTAAAATTGTTATTTTTTGAGGCTAGTTAGATATTTTTAAAACAAGTCGGAATTTCGGGGTAATTTCGAAAATCATATTTGTTACAATTTTGTTTAAGTACATTTCAAAGAATCTGATTTGTAATAAATATGTATTCAAATGTTTCCTTGAAGTAAAACATAATACTTAGTTCGAATATTTATAAGTATATCAGAGAAAAGTAAGCAAATGAAAAAAGGTTTCGATACAGGTAGCTATTTTTCGTTTTTTTCGTTTTCTCACTTTTTATCAATTAAAATACTTATGCGTTTCACAAAATTTAACTTTAATTTATATTCAATTCTCGAGATTGTTGTCAATAAACCTCACTGTCAGTTAACTCACTGCCTCACTGTCAGGAAACATAAAAAGTATAGAAACATCAATAAAAAATGAGTCCTTTTTTAATTTTGTTTTTAAAAAAGTCTTCATTTTTTATATACATATCTATGTTTTTTTAAGTTTCACCATTCATATTTTTTAATTTTTTTTATTAAAGCCTTATTAGAGCTAGGTTTTTCAGTAGGAAACTTTAGGAGCATAGGAGGTGTAGGACATCACCCGTAATGCTGGCCTAGCATCTCCCAGGGTTCGCCTCTTACTAAGAGCCTTGACTTCCCTGGAAACATAATTCATGTTGTAAATCGTTTAAGGAGTCCCAAAGGAACACTGAGCTTAAATTGGAATGCTTGAAAGTGAAGATGATTGATTCCATGAAGTTAAGGAATGTGAGAGGTTTTATCGAGCGCAATACGAAAATTTCAATAGGATTAATAGGAGTTGCCGAGAATATATTTTCTCTGACTGATTCGTCCAATTGAATTATAAAAAGGCCTGGCTTTATTCCTTCAAGTTAAAAAGTTGCCCTCTGGTGAAATGAACAAAATACGGTGGTCAAATCGTGCGCAAAATATTTGGATCGCTAGCCAGAAACTTTTCGTTGACAAGTCTCGCCTGCATATTTCGGAGATAAACAAGGAAAAAATTAAAAATTTGATGTTTGGCACTTGAGGTGACTGACGATTGATCTGTGGAAGTTGCAAATCAGTCGAGTGACACGAGAAATGGCGAAATATTCAAAGAAGACTGCCTCCAAATTGCATAAATACACTGCATAGCACTTCAATGATCAACAATCAACAGAGTTGATTCTCTGTTTTGGGAGGATCTAAAGTCGTACCATAACGCGGAAACTGTAGTGGACTGTTAAAAGTGAAATATGTTGTTCTTGTGCCGAAGGAGGATAGTAAGCGAAATTTGTCATAGCAAATTTATATTGTTTAGTAGTTTTAAGGATGAGCTTCAGGAAACAGATAACGTTATCAAAAATCAAAAAGGATGGTTCATTTCATAGTATATATTGTGTATGATGCACGTGGTGCCGATAAACTATACTTAAAAACTTCTTCGTTGTACGCTATCACGTAAATCACTTTCCAGAGTGTTACAAAAATTTGCACATGCACACATTACATTACAAGGCAGCATCAGTAAAAATTTCATTTCTTTACATCCATGATTCAAAAGCTATTCACAAAACAAAGTATTGTATTTTTTCGAATACACTCTTGAGTAAAAATTCTTGAACTGAGATGAGTTTTTGAGGTTCTGATCTAAGCTAGTTGACCATAGCAGATCAATGTAATTTTATTGGAATTTTGAATTTTTTGTATAGAACAGAACATTTCAAGAGTTTTTCAGTTTCTTCGAAACAATTCTAGTTTTCAAAACTAGGTTTTTTGGTAACTTTTTATTTGGTTTAGCAACATTGTCCAGGGATCAAATGAATAATTTTAAACAAGACTTTATCTATTCAATAATGATTCGAAATTCATCACACCCATTTATTACACTACCGTAGATTCTTCCACCTCAAATACGACCATTCGAAACGCTCCGAATTATGTTTACTTTACTTCCGACATCTTGACACGAAAGCTTGAATTGATAGCTTATCCTATTTGTTGCGTGCTATGTTTGTACTGTACACTTACATCCATTCGTAATCCAATTAAGCTCGGTGATGAAGGAGCTACTGGCTGGCGTTGCTTTTCTGTAGTAAGATTGCTTCTTCTACTAACTGAAGGAAACATTCAGTAAGGTACTTACTCGGGGAAAAGAGGAATTTTCCAATTAAATTTGTATTCTAGTATGAATGGAGCAATCATCTGTTGTTTGTAAAGTTATCAAAATTTACACATACGACACATTTGGAAGTCGTTTTTCGTTGAATGTGATAACTTTTCCGAGTAGGTATGCATGCTTTATAACTGTTCAACAGCCCAATTCACTAAACTGAAATATCGATCAAATGGTTTACCTAGAACTGAAGACTGAGGCGAAGGCAGTAGATAAAAATGTGATAATAAAAGATACCACTATCAAAGGTTGGGACAGCTCTACGATACCAGCGTAAATTATGGAGGCATGGTAGAAAGAAACAATCGTGATATCACCATATCGATAATAATAACTTTCACTAATATTTATTATATTTTGTAGGTTTGTAGATAAAAAATACATTCGCTCCGAAAACTGCATTAGGTAATAGCTGTTTTCTACCACTTTGGATTAAATTTTTTCAACAGCTTGTTGTCTTATTTTAAGGAATTTCCGAAAAAGGGTTGCAAAGTGGGTGGCATTCCGTAAATTTATCATCACCATCCTAGTCAACCTGTTATGGTCGCTTTTGGCAACCGACTTCTTCTGTTGACCATCGCCTATTGGGGATAGTCCGGTGGCAATCGATTTTCCAAAGAAATTATCAAGAATTTCCTTCAAGGCTTCAACTAACTGACCCGGTATCGAATACAAGCTCGCCCAAACAAACGGACAGTAATTAATTGTATCGCAAACAAGCTAGGCAGCAATGTGCTAAGTAGAAAAGAAAAACAATCATTATTAATGCTCCGTTTCCATCTCTGCTTGAAAAAGGGGGGGGGGAAGCTGTTGTAGGATTTTTCAACTAGCTTATCTGGTGCTTCAAGTTCCAGTCAACGAGCTTTAAGACACTTTAAGATTGGAAGATGATTTGAAGAGTTTAATGTACGTTCTCGTCCTAACACGAGTATACGTTCAAATTAAGTAATGAAAAAAAGATATTTGTTTTTTTTAGTATTTCTTCATTCATTCCAACGTTTCGGCGTAAAGTTTTAACTAAGCATTAGGCACAATTTTCCCGTATGTTTAAATAACGGGGTGCTATTAAGCCTACCCCCATGTTATTACTTAGGACTATCGATAAGAACTCTGATTTTGTCGTGCTAAAGCTATTGAAGAGCTTTTTGGAAGACTTTTTTTTTGCTTGAATGACTGAGACAACTTTCAACATTTAAAATTATTAAATTTTAATAGAACATAAATTTTACAAAAGCTTAGCAACCCCTTTTGGATTTAGTCTTATTTTTGTCCTGTGATTTTTAATTTTTTTATGTTTATCTCATGTTTAATCTTTTTTTTCCCCATTCTGTCTAACTAAGGCTATGATGATTTAGAAACCGGGCAGTTACAAACGTGTGTATTTTAAAAATTATTCATTTGATCGAAAAACTTTCTATGGAGGAAATGAAGGTGTTAATATGACATTTTATGTTAAAATATAAAAAAATTATCAATGATTTCAAGAACTACTCTTACTTTTTCCATATAAACGGTCCAATGCACAATGGGAAAATTCGAACCCAAAATCTAAAAAAAACACGAAGGCGTCAGTTGAGGAGTCTGCAATAGCATTTATCACACGTAAAATTTTCTCAGAAACTCAAATCTGTCTCTGCATTTAACCGGAGCCATCTAAGTGGAGTGTTTTTTGACCTTATTTGCCCAGTATTGAGCTTTTTCCTTTATATGTTCTACCAACATAAAATTTTATGTGATTGAAATTCCATAGAATGAACTATAAGTATTTAATACTTAATTTTTTTAATGTGCTTATTTAAAAGTACGCGATCTGTTTTGCTCCCCTTTACCCCTCTGAAGAAGATGTGATTTTGTAAAATAATTGCTTTAGGGCTCTCTTGAAAGCCAATTGATTATTACATAATGAACATCAATTTAAAGCTTAAACATGGACTCAATCACGCCCAAAGTTTCAGATCTTTTGATTGCTTTGTGCTCAAGATATACAATTTTGTATAAGAATTTATCTTTCCAATAATTTCATTGATCAAATATCTTTGACATGAAAGTGGGATTAGTTGTAATGAATGTAGCCGCTGTAGGGTTTCACCAATCTCCAAGAAACAAGCACATCACATTGAAATGTTTCCCAACAATTTTCCGGCTTAAAAATTGTTTTGATCAAATTAAGTTTCACGAAGTTATGACTATTTCTTTTTATGGATAAAAAGGGCCAAATAAAGCTTCACTCAGATATCTCCGGTCTTACTCGACGGCAGATTTGAAATTTCTGAGAAAATTACACATAAGATAAGAAATGTTTTTGGCCTTTCAACATTCGAATTCGATTTTTTTGAGATTTAGGGTCGAAGTTTTCCTACTGTAAAATATTTTGACAATATTGTTATCAAAATCAAGGAGTTTGCTATTATTTTGAAATACATTTCTTTAAGATTTGTTGTCTCGAAATTTGAGAAACAGAGGTTTTTGAGAACAATTCTCAATTCAATTCAATAGATTCATTGCATAAAATGTTGAGTTAATTGTCGGAATAAAGAATTTCGTAATAAATCTGATAAAAAAGAAGTCCCTGAAAAATAATGCAATTTAAAAGAGTTAGACACTTTTAAATATTATAAGCATTCAAATTTGCAGTAAAAACCACTTAAATAAAACAAAATATTTATTATGAATTTTTGATTGACATCGTATATCATTTCTGAGGTACCGTCAAACGGGGCAACATGCAAAAGCAGGGTTAGATGCAACATTTGTATACCACAACATTCATTCAATTTTTATTTCAATACACTGTAGTAAAGTTATCATTGAATGATAACAAATTGATGATGACATAGTTTTCAACATCGTGAAAGAGTTTTTTGAAGTTTTTGATTCTCATAAAAAATTTAAAAAATCCAGCAATAGATGTACAAATTTTGACATTTTTCGATGCCGTAAAAAACTTTACCAACACTGTTGGTGTATACATATTTTTCGGACAATCACCAAATTTTTTTAAATAAAAATTACTATAATTCAGTTAGCTGACTGGGGCAAAATGCAACAAAATGCAAATCAGAACTAAATCTCATAAATCGCGTTTCCATGTGCCGGGATATGATTGTATTGCATTATGCGTTTGTTAGTATTAAAATTTCATCAATCCTAACATTTATTTACATGATTTAAGATAATAGAATATTTAGTTGTATTTTTACCTCTAAATGTATGCATTAGATTAACACTTTTTTCTTAAAAACATTTTTGACAGAAAAAATGTAAAATTTAATTCGAACAAAACCAAAAATTACTGCAATTGGTGCTTTATGCGTTATGACATCACAAATATATCAAAAACATTAAGCTACGGTTTGAACGTTTTCATTTGATTTTTCATTAATTACAGAATTTGTTGCAACTTACCCATTTTTCTTAGTAGGGTGAAAATCACATGATTTTGTAAATTTAAAATTACTGGTAAAACCAATGATTTTTCTGACTACGTCAGTTTGGTGTCCCATCAACCTTAAAACTTTTGAAGTACAAGAGGTATGATTATCTGTAAGCATTAAGATTTTAGAAGGCATTGAAGTTGAAAAGTGTTGCATGTTGCCCCAGTTGACGGTACAACTTAGGTTTGTTTTTTGTTCACATGAAATGTAATGCAAGAACCTCGAAATATTTTTAAAATACATTTAAAATACATAAAAAATTTTAACTTTCAGTACATCTCTGATGATTTTTGAATGAAAATTTTGATTTTACAAACCTTCTTGTAAAATCATAACACGTTGCGCTAATTCAGGACTCTATAAATCGCTTCCGAATTTTTTTTTGGCAGTAAAAACAAACTAACAAAATTATTGGAGGTATAAAAATTTGAAATTTCCATACAAATTTTGCAGAGGACTTATGAACGAAAATGGAGCAGGAGGAGATTGAGCGGATCAATTGTGGCACAATCCAATATATTTTCTAGTTATGTATGAATCGTTTTCTTTTTTTGTCAAAATCTTGGTGTTAAAATTAGTCAATGAACGTTTCGTAAAGAAACCCGTTACGAAAAATGTTTTGTTCTGACGTAAGAACCTATTTGCCATAGAAGGAAACTTAAGATTATGTTTAACCATTAGCACAAAAAAACGCGCGATAAAACTAGAATACCTAAAACTGTAGTTAGATGCATATTTTAGAGTAGAAAATATTTTAAAAAGCCTCATTTCATCAGTAAACATTCCAGTTTACATGATTCAGTATTATTTTTGAAATATTTTTAATTCAAGTCATTCTGTGCAACGCTGGGTTAGAGGACAAAGATTGTCGAAATCCAAACAATTTTTTTTATTTCATTTTTTTTTTCAAATTTTGTCTTATTTTTGTCATGTGTTTTTCTAGTTTTTTTTTATCAAAGTTTAATTCTGAGATAGTATTCCTTTTATTTTTATTCCATGTTAGATCTTATTTTCTTATTTTTCCCCGTCTTGTCTAACTAATTTCTTGCTTTGATTCATTTTTTCTCGTCTTATTTTAGTCTTCTTTTTGCCTCAGCGTTTGGCTCTTTTTGTCTCATGTTCTGTTCTCATTTTTGTTTCACCTATCTTTCATTTTCTTTAAATTTTTTTTCTGCCTTATTTCTGGTTTGGGTTTCTCTCGTATAATCCAGCTTTGAGTTCGATAATTGTCTCATTTTACCCATACTTTTCTTTATCCTTTTGTTTTAAATATTTTTAGGTGCTTTGGCCTCATGCTAGCTTTTATTGGTATTTTTTTTTTTAATTTTCGTAACTTTTGTTCCTCATTTTTTTCTGATTCAGCTTAATTTTGCATAACTTCTGTTTCATTTTTTCCCATATTAGTCTCATTTGTTTTTTTTTCCTTTTTTGACTTTTTTTCAGTTTTGTTTCGTGTTTGTCTTGCCCTTACCTTAAATTGTTTTCATTTTTATTCAGTTTTGGTCTCATTTCAACTGAGATAATTTACGATTCAATTTAATCCCGTATTGGTTTCAATTTTTTTTTTTTTTCGTTTCTTTTTTATCTTTTTTATCTCTCATTGACTACTAGAACGTGGCCATGGCCGTAGCTTATTAGACTTTGCACAAATTTGATGGCCTTAATCAATCACGAATAAGCGACCCTTGGCAATGTGGAACTTGTTCTGCATAGCCACGCTATTGATTGTGAATTTCGAAGCATTAAATGATTGGATATAATTTAATGTTATATTTTTGTTGAAACCATAAATGATTGTTCTATTTTTGAAAAATGAAATTGATGAATTTCGGGTTTAAAAATGTAATGTGAGTTTGAGTATTAACACACTCTAGGATAAACTATCTTTTGTTTTTCGCTTTATCTCATTCCTGTTTCATTTTCGAGTCATCTGTATTTTTTACTCTCCGTTTTAACTCATTTTTTTATGATTTTTCTCTCATTTCTTGTTACATTTTCTTCTTTTTTCTAAGTTTTTTCTCATTCAAACACATTTTAAATATTAGAATTTTTGTATCATTCTTCGCTTATTTTGGTCCCATTTTTGTCTTAATTCTCTCCATATTTTTTTCAAAAGTTTTGTCATGTTTATGTCTGGCTTGTGTCTTATTTTTCTTACACTTTTGTTTCGTAACAATCATACTTTAGGTCAAGTTTTAAACACGTGCTGTTCTAGTTTTGATTTATTCTTGCCTTGGTTTTGTCTCTTGGTTGTGTCCATTGTTACATTTTTGACTTATTTTTCTCAATTTTCGTTTCATTTTTGTTTTTTTTTTTCCTTGTAGCTGCTGGTTTTTGTGCTCTTTTTGTTTGATATATTTTACATTTTTTTAATTTTTTTATGTTTAACAAAGTTTTCATTCTTTAATATGTTTTTTTTTATATTTGCATTGTTTTTCTGTCCTATTTTTCAGCATTTCTATTTCATAATCAATTTTTGTCCCAATTTTCTTTTTTTTTTCAATTTTATTTCAATCTTATTAAAGTTGATTTTTGTCTTAGTTTTGACTCATTTTGATTTTAATTTGACCTGATTAGTTTCATTTCAGGTTTTATACATTTCTATCTTATTTTTGTTAATTTTCTTACTTTTTTGTCTAAATTCGTCACATTCGTCTCATTGTTTTCTCCATTTATTCCTAGTTTTTTTTTTTAATTTTTTTATCTTTTTTGTCACTTTTTATTCCTCTTTGATTAAACTTTTGTGTCAATTTTCCTCATTGTTTGTCTTATTTTTGTTTCAATTTTGGTCTCACTTTTGTCGTATGTTTTTTTTTGTTTGGTGTTCTTGTCATTTTTATCTTATTTATGACTTTTGTTTTCTCTATTGTTTCTTCAATATAATATCTTTGTAAATGATTTAAATTTTTAAAATGTAACCCAATTCAGGCAACACCCATTTAGTTGCCTGAATTGGGTTACATTTTAAAAATTTACTCCTTTTGTCTCATGTCCTTATTATTAACAATGTTTACCTTGATTTTTGTTTCATGTTGTCTAATTTGTATTTCATTAGCGTTTCAGTTTGTCTAACTTCTGTTCCTTTTGCGATCATTTTATGTTTCTTTGTTATATCATAGTGTGTCATTACAGTCAGTTTAGTTCCTTTTTTGTTTTATTATTGTCGTTCTCATTTCATTTTTCATCTTGGTTTTGTTTTTGTCTCAATGTTCTCTGATTTTGTGTTTAAATTTTTTCCTTCTTCTAGCTTTTGTTTTATCTGTTCTCCTTTTTTGGTGAATTTTTTTGAAATTTTTTTTGGCTCATTTTGGTTTTATTTCGTTTTTCCATACTACCTTAACGTCATCCTTAGTTTTGTGTTATATATATCAGAAACTTTTTTTCAATTATCTTTTTTTTTTAACCTGATTTTTTAATTACGGTTGCATTTGAAGCCAGACAATTTGTGAATTTTTTTCTGGTTTCTGTTTAATATTTGTCCCATTTTCTAAAAATTTGTTTATATTTGACCCATTTTGGTTCATTGGACATTTCATCTCATTTTGTATCTTTTTATTGTTTCAGATATTTTTGTCGCGGATTTTATTCCGCGTTTGTCTTATTTTTGTTTTATTTTTGTTTTTTTCTTCTCATTCAAACTGTGCCATACTCTTTATCATTTTTACTAATTTTGTTCATATGTGGCTCATATTTGTCTATTTTTGGCTCATTTTCGTCTCATTGTGGTCTCATTTTTTATTTATTTTGGTTCATTTTTGTCTCATACGTCGTTTCACTAAAATTTCGTACGTAATTTACCTCGTTTTAATATTTCATTTAAAACTTTCATGGCTAACCTTGGCTATAACCTTAACGTTTTTTCTATTTTTTTTCTCTAAATATTGTCTTACTTCATTATTAAAATCCAATTTTTAGAACGTTTTTATATTTTATTTTCGTTCGATTTGAAGTTTTTTTTCAATTATTTGTCTTAGTTTTGTTCAAATTGTCTTCTTTATTTCTCATTTCTGTCTCTTTTTGTCTCATTTTTGTTTCATTTTGTTCCATTGTTATCTCATTTTGTTCTCATTTTTTACTTTTGTTCTTATTTTGGTCTAGTGTTCTATATCTCAATGTTGTCTGATTTTTTATCTGTTTTTTGCCTAATCAACATTAGGCAAAAAATAGATAAAAATGAGACAAGATTGAGACATTGAGAGTTTTTTTTTTTCATCATTTTTAATCTTATATATCTGTTCTTGAGTCTCATTTTTCAATTTTTGTTATTTTCACTACACATATTTATTTACACATTGGTTTGTGTAAGACTGCTTTTTATTGAATTTTTCTGTAGTCGTTTTAATCCTTAATGTCTGACAAAAAATGAGTTTCAGAATTCATCGGCTCTTATGCTACCGAAACATTCTTCAGCTGACATTCTTCTCAACATGATTCAATATCCGTTTCTTCATTCTCCTCTTTTTCAGATCAGATCATCAACAAACCGAAACCATAATGAATCTAATATTGATCTACGGTTCGCTGGCGCTTTACATGGGGGTATCGATGGCATCCCAACATTCACCTTACTCGTTACAGGTGGGTATTTCTAAATTACTCCCTCCGTGCCTTATTTTTTTCTACTTCCGATTCCGATAAGCGTGGAATTCTAATCGACTTTGCGCTATGATTCGTTTAATCTCCCCCATAATGGAATGGAACCCCCCAACTCAACAGGCGGCCATTGATTCGCTCCATCGGCGTGAGGCCGAACTAGCCCTCCGAGATGAGGCAACTGGTGAGCAATTGGATGACGAAGGATACTGGCTAGAACGTAAGTATATTTCTTCACACCTTGGGAGTAGGGGTGGGTGAGGAAATTAAAATTCTTCTCTTGCTTTGCCGATGGCAGCCTCTGAGGACAAACCGGCGTTCCGACCCAATCGCCAGAGACTGAACAGGATTCTGGCCAACTACCTACGGCGAGATGACGACATGGACGAGGCCCCGGATTACGATCCGTACGAACTGGAGGCCCGGAAGAGGTCATTTTTCCGGGAGCGAGACGGTAGGTTGAATCGTTTTTTTAGTACTTTGATTTTATTTTTCCCTGCCGGCAAAACCATGGAAACAACCTTGTTATTTTTTTTCCTGGCGCAATCCCAGCCTTCATTGTGTTGTTTGATGAAATTTCACCAGACATGAGGCGGCAGCATCCATTTTAATCTAAACTTCATCCATTCGGAACAATGTTGGACCAGATATGGGTTCGCTTTTCCTCGAAATTTCACATTCACTCAACCAAATGGAACTCACGAACAATCGGAGTCAAACGTTTAGTGAAGTCATGCGGAAAATCCGACGCCTCCAAATTGCCCGGTTCCATTTTGGGCCAACAGAAAATGCCGATGAAAATGTCAAAACCATTTTAAGCGTTTTTTAACACCATCCCACACCGGTCTGGAAAATTCCTGACCAATCGACAAAATTGTTCCTCGAAAAAGGTTAAGGGATGAAAATAAACCAAATCGTTGGCTCAATACAAATTAAAAATATGCGAATTGCTTTCCTTGCCAGACATCCACAAAATATTTACAAAAGGCGCTGAAAAAACAAAGACAAAAATGACAAAAAATGACAAAAATGACTAAATTAACAAAAATGACAAAAATGACAAAAAATGACAAAAATGACTAAATTAACAAAAATGACAAAAATGACAAAAAATGACAGAAATTACAAAAATGACAAAAATGACAAAAATGACAAAAATGACAAAAATGACAAAAATGACAAAAATGACAAAAATGACAAAAATGACAAAAATGACAAAAATGACAAAAATGACAAAAATGACAAAAATGACAAAAATGACAAAAATGACAAAAATGACAAAAATGACAAAAATGACAAAAATGACAAAAATGACAAAAATGACAAAAATGACAAAAATGACAAAAATGACAAAAATGACAAAAATGACAAAAATGACAAAAATGACAAAAATGACAAAAATGACAAAAATGACAAAAATGACAAAAATGACAAAAATGACAAAAATGACAAAAATGACAAAAATGACAAAAATGACAAAAATGACAAAAATGACAAAAATGACAAAAATGACAAAAATGACAAAAATGACAAAAATGACAAAAATGACAAAAATGACAAAAATGACAAAAATGACAAAAATGACAAAAATGACAAAAATGACAAAAATGACAAAAATGACAAACATGACAAAAATGACAAAAATGACAAAAATGACAAAAATGACAAAAATGACAAAAATGACAAAAATGACAAAAATTACAAAAATTACAAAAATTACAAAAATGACAAAAATGACAAAAATGACAAAAATGACAAAAATGACAAAAATGACAAAAATGACAAAAATGACAAAAATGACAAAAATGACAAAAATGACAAAAATGACAAAAATGACAAAAATGACAAAAATGACAAAAATGACAAAAATGACAAAAATGACAAAAATGACAAAAATGACAAAAATGACAAAAATGACAAAAATGACAAAAATGACAAAAATGACTAAATTAACAAAAATGACAAAAATGACAAAAAATGACAGAAATTACAAAAATGACAAAAATGACAAAAATGACAAAAATGACAAAAATGACAAAAATGACAAAAATGACAAAAATGACAAAAATGACAAAAATGACAAAAATTACAAAAATTACAAAAATGACAAAAATGACAAAAATGACAAAAATGACAAAAATGACAAAAATGACAAAAATGACAAAAATGACAAAAATGACAAAAATGACAAAAATGACAAAAATGACAAAAATGACAAAAATGACAAAAATGACAAAAATGACAAAAATGACAAAAATGACAAAAATGACAAAAATGACAAAAATGACAAAAATGACAAAAATGACAAAAATGACAAAAATGACAAAAATGACAAAAATGACAAAAATGACAAAAATGACAAAAATGACAAAAAATGACAAAAATGACAAAAATGACAAAAATGACAAAAATGACAAAAATGACAAAAATGACAAAAATGACAAAAATGACAAAAATGACAAAAATGACAAAAATTACAAAAATGACAAAAATGACAAAAATGACAAAAATGACAAAAATGACAAAAATGACAAAAATGACAAAAATGACAAAAATGACAAAAATGACAAAAATGACAAAAATGACAAAAATAACAAAAATGACAAAAATGACAAAAATGACAAAAATGACAAAAATGACAAAAATGACAAAAATGACAAAAATGACAAAAATGACAAAAATGACAAAAATGACAAAAATGACAAAAATGACAAAAATGACAAAAATGACAAAAATTACAAAAATGACAAAAATGACAAAAATTACAAAAATGACAAAAATGACAAAAATGACAAAAATGACAAAAATGACAAAAATGACAAAAATGACAAAAATGACAAAAATGACAAAAATGACAAAAATGACAAAAATGACAAAAATGACAAAAATGACAAAAATGACAAAAATGACAAAAATGACAAAAATGACAAAAATGACAAAAATGACAAAAATGACAAAAATGACAAAAATGACAAAAATGACAAAAATGACAAAAATGACAAAAATGACAAAAATGACAAAAATGACAAAAATGACAAAAATGACAAAAATGACAAAAATGACAAAAATGACAAAAATGACAAAAATGACAAAAATGACAAAAATGACAAAAATGACAAAAATGACAAAAATGACAAAAATGACAAAAATGACAAAAATGACAAAAATGACAAAAATGACAAAAATGACAAAAATGACAAAAATGACAAAAATTACAAAAATGACAAAAATGACAAAAATGACAAAAATGACAAAAATGACAAAAATGACAAAAATGACAAAAATGACAAAAATGATAGAAATGTCAAAAATGTCACAAAAATGTCACAAAAATGACACAAAAATGACACAAATTTGATACAAAAATCCCACGAAAATCACACAAAAATGGCACAAAAGTGGCACAAAAATGACACAAAAATGGCAAATTTAGACTTAAATTTGGCAAATATTGAGCTTTTGATAAACTTCAAAATGAAGACCATAATATTACACAATTGAAGCAATACTTAAAAAATTTCGGCAAAGATAAGAAAGCGTCAATAATTTTACAGTTAATTTTTCTAATTTTTGAATTTAATTCATATCTATAAAAATAAACAAAACAAACAAATTTAATTCATATGTTTGTTTTTTATCCTAAGCTCTCGGTGACATGTCCGGCTACCCGAGCGTCTTCAGGGAGCGTGAAATGAGCGAAAAGTCCTTCCCGCGACCAGATATGTCGGCCGAATTCCTGAAAGAAATCGACCGGCAGGCAAACATCGAACGAGAAGAGAAATACCTGAACCAACTTCGGTCCCTGTGGGATAAATACCAGCAGCAAGAGAACGAAATCGAACAGGACCTCTTTGACCCGGACGAGCAGAGAGCTGCCGAGGAGGCTGCATACTTTGAGAAACGCCAGGGCTACCCAACCAGATCACAATCAGAAGCCGCCGAAGCGATGTTCTACGCACCTCCGATGGAAGAGAGAAAACGCACCATGCCGATGCTACCGTGGTTGCCAGCGTCACGGAAGAAGCGATTCCCGGTTGCCAAACGATCTCCGAAACCGGAAGCTAGTGGCACTTCGGGAACCGAAGACAAAGTAGCAAAGGACTTGCAAGCACTGTTTGGAGCACCAGCAGAGGAGAAGAAAAAGCGATCAAGTGAACCGGAGGTGGAGAAGAAACCGGACAATGTAGCGAATAATACCAAGAGCCACGAGAAGCGGCAAGCGAGTGAGGAACGCGATGATCATGAAGATTCTGAAGAGGGTCACGAAGACGATGAACACGATCATGAGCACGATCACGATCATGACCACGAACATGATCATGACCACGAAGAGGACTCCGATGAGGAGTTCGAGGGAGAGGATGATGACAAGAAAAAACGCTCGGTAAAGAAACGAGCAAATCTAGAGGTCATCAAGGAAGACCAGATTCTGCCTGGAGATATTGGAGAGTTCAAGGCAAAAAAGTCCATCCAATGGAATAAGTATTTTGGAATTGATCGCAGGAAGAAGAGTGGTCATGATAGTGGCTCTTACCCGTTGAGTTTCTACAAAACGTACGACGAGGATCGGCGGAAGAAGAACATCAACCAGGAAAAGCTGGACAATATGGATCATAAGCTGAAAACAATCGAAGATATGATACTGGATCAAACCGTGAAATACACTGGAGATCATGAAGGTAGGTTGAAGTTCAAAAATCAGTCTGAGTTTTGCAACTTTTATTTTCACTTAACCTAGGCGGACTAGTGGAACCCGGTGAGCTGCAGAAGCTGAAGGACAAGGTAGTGTCTCGGCTGACTACCGCTTACAATATCGAAAAGATGCGCCGCACCCTGGACAAGCTGAAGCAATCGGTTGGAGAAGATGAAGCGGACAATGAAATCGATACCGATAAGCGGGACGACAAGAAGGAAAAGGCAAAGCGGGTGGCCGTCAAGAAGGAAAAAGCCGAATACGATCACAGCCAGTAAGTTTCATGCAACTCTTCGAAACGTTTTTAAATAGGTTAAATTAGGAAATTTATGTAAACACGGTACTCTGAGATGAAAAAATCCTTGGAAAAACTTCCGATGAGAGCTTGCATATTGATAACGGCTGAAGCCTTAATTAACCTCAATCAACCTTAATCTTACTCCATAGCAGTCTTGCGTTGCTCCGGAAGGTTCGCTTATCTTTGCAAATTAAGAATCGTGGATTGCTATTGAAGATGATAAAAGCCAACTTGTTCTGTTGCTGTTCTGATTCGAGCTTGTCATGTTCACATATTTTTCTGAATTTTCTCGCTCATCAATATGAAACACGATTCTAAGCAATCAATATTTGAAAATGCAATTTCGATTTGAAATCTACGAGTTTTTAAATCATACTCCTATAAAATATTCACATCCGAGTACTGTGTATACTCGGTACGGTAACGTACAAAATAAATTTCCGGTCGATTTCAGACACATGCTGGAGGAACCGCTGAACAAGGGTAGTCACAGTGAGGTCGAGAACGACTTCGACGAGCTGGACGACGACAAGAAGAAGAAAAAGAAGAAGCGGATGATCAAACGGTTCCAGGAGATTTTCCAGAATGAGACCCCGGACTTCGAGGATGAGCAGGGCGCGGGACATTACGCTCCACTAGGCGAAGGATACGGTCGGAGTTTGGGTGCTGTTGGTGAGTTTTTGTAGATTCTAAAGTTTTATCGGACTTTTAATTCGTGTTTTCGATTTTACCTCAGAAATGACGGAATGCCCTTTACTGGATGCCCTGGAGCGTAGATGTCGTGGAGTTGACGTTTTAACCGGTGATGTTTATCAGGATCTGCTGCCGGCTTGTGGAGCTCACCAGTTATGCTACCTTTGCGTAAGTTCATAGAAATCACTGAATTTTGATATTGACTCTAAAATATTCAACACCGATCTTTTCCTACAGGGAACGACTCAGACCGTTTGCGACTTCCAGTATCTGGCCGAAACGGACGCCATCTGCGAGGGTCAATCCGGATGTCAGTCGACGGCGCGATCGGCACTCATGATACTGCGAGGATTCCCGGGACCTCAGTTGGGACCTCGCGAGTGCGCCAAGAATCCCTGCCTATACCGAGCGATGCTCGAAGTCGGTGTCAGTGGAATGTAATTGTGCTCACAGATGATCGATACAGCTAAAAGCACTAAACAGCCTAAGTCATGAGTGCAATTTTCGTTTCGTCTACCAATGATCTCTTACGCATTTTAACTCGTCTCTATGTTGAATAATTGTAAATCAATATAAAACTTATAACAATTTATCACCATCTATCGGAGTATTACAGCTCTGCTCCGCCATTTGGTTGTGGTCGTTTGAGGGCCGCGATTCATGTCTGATAAAAAAAAATAAAGCGAATATCCAGCCATCATTTGGATCCCATGTGTGTGTCCCCACAATCATAAGATCTAGATTTACCGGTCAATGTTCAGTACATCATACTTCGGGAATAGAATATTTGCATTCATCCAACCTGAAAGTGTTTGTTTGTACTAAAACTTTGCCAACTGAATGCCACTGTTGGAATGAGATTATTTTTATACGATATTTTTGTGCGTATTTACGTTCTGTTTTTGAAAATTATATTTGTATAAAATCGTTGCTTACACTTATTCATTACCTGTTATAGTCAACCAATTAACGCATGTCTCTAGAGCTAGAAATATGATTCAAGCCGTTTCGTTCCACCGGATATGTGTGATGAAATTCGTTGTCATCTGTACTGAGAGAAACAAGAATATCTAAATTAACTGTCTTGGAAGATCCTACAAATATTGTACTATTAAACACAAACCAACACACATCACTTCCTTGTAAGACCGAATTGATACCAACAAAAGGAAAACTTGTGCGATGAAATTAATTTGACAATAATGGAATAAGAAAAATGTCTCCAAAATCCCCATATGGAAAAAGTGTGCAGAAAAAAAAATCAGCAAAGCAGAAAACACAAAACTAAACCATGCATCCTAAGAAAGAAATTGAGAGCAGCTATCTAGAACCTGAATTGAGCAAGAAAGTGCACCAGAAGCCATCAGTTTTAAATCTACCGTATTTTAAACAGTCTACTTTATTAGTGGTGAGTGTAGAAAAGTTGACGGATCAACAGCATATAAATACTGCAAACTAAAAAAAAACACGTACACGTACAGCCATTCAAACCAACAAACACACACCCAAATCATCTCAGCACAACACAAATACCCAAAAAAAAAACACTCACAAAACAGCTTTGAGGTGGGCGTTTTTAAGTATTCGTGAAACAACTCTTACATGTTTAGGGTATTATTATTATTTAATGAAAATAATAAAAACACACAAACAAAATGTGACCGCAAAGTGTGGCACGCTTCTGCAAGATAGACAAGAAACTAAACAGAAAAAATAGAAAGGACAGTGGAAATGGTCAGTGCAGAAATAAAAACAAAACGAATCTATATCTATATATATTATATATACACAAACACAAACAAGGAAATACTATGAAATACCTAATATATAAAAAAAACATTAAATCAGTATTTGTTGAAACTAAATAAAACCAAAAACACTCTAGCTGGTGTGCGTTTTTCTTCTGTTTAAATGATAATATTATCCTTGCTTTCGCATCACCCCAGAAAACTCAGACAGCCATAACACTTAGGTCGTAACAAAAGACGACTTGCGACAGGTCAAGTCCAACTGAATTTATGCATAACATCAAAATTACATCATTTTTGGCCCTCAGAGTTAAAAAGGCGTATTTTAAACCATACTCGGAGCAATTTTGAGATTTTTCGAATTGTGTTTTAACATTTTTTACTTGAAACTTGAACACTAAATTAGTTTTCAAGATCTGAAATTTTAACTTTATTTTTATAAGCTATATGTCTTTTAAATTATGGAAAAATAAAAAAAAAACGTTTGAAGGGAGCTCTCCTTTCCCCAGACAGACAGACAGACAGACAGACAGACAGACAGACAGACAGACAGACAGACAGACAGACAGACAGACAGACAGACAGACAGACAGACAGACAGACAGACAGACAGACAGACAGACAGACAGACAGACAGACAGACAGACAGACAGACAGACAGACAGACAGACAGACAGACAGACAGACAGACAGACAGACAGACAGACAGACAGACAGACAGACAGACAGACAGACAGACAGACAGACAGACAGACAGACAGACAGACAGACAGACAGACAGACAGACAGACAGACAGACAGACAGACAGACAGACAGACAGACAGACAGACAGACAGACAGACAGACAGACAGACAGACAGACAGACAGACAGACAGACAGACAGACAGACAGACAGACAGACAGACAGACAGACAGACAGACAGACAGACAGACAGACAGACAGACAGACAGACAGACAGACAGACAGACAGACAGACAGACAGACAGACAGACAGACAGACAGACAGACAGACAGACAGACAGACAGACAGACAGACAGACAGACAGACAGACAGACAGACAGACAGACAGACAGACAGACAGACAGACAGACAGACAGACAGACAGACAGACAGACAGACAGACAGACAGACAGACAGACAGACAGACAGACAGACAGACAGACAGACAGACAGACAGACAGACAGACAGACAGACAGACAGACAGACAGACAGACAGACAGACAGACAGACAGACAGACAGACAGACAGACAGACAGACAGACAGACAGACAGACAGACAGACAGACAGACAGACAGACAGACAGACAGACAGACAGACAGACAGACAGACAGACAGACAGACAGACAGACAGACAGACAGACAGACAGACAGACAGACAGACAGACAGACAGACAGACAGACAGACAGACAGACAGACAGACAGACAGACAGACAGACAGACAGACAGACAGACAGACAGACAGACAGACAGACAGACAGACAGACAGACAGACAGACAGACAGACAGACAGACAGACAGACAGACAGACAGACAGACAGACAGACAGACAGACAGACAGACAGACAGACAGACAGACAGACAGACAGACAGACAGACAGACAGACAGACAGACAGACAGACAGACAGACAGACAGACAGACAGACAGACAGACAGACAGACAGACAGACAGACAGACAGACAGACAGACAGACAGACAGACAGACAGACAGACAGACAGACAGACAGACAGACAGACAGACAGACAGACAGACAGACAGACAGACAGACAGACAGACAGACAGACAGACAGACAGACAGACAGACAGACAGACAGACAGACAGACAGACAGACAGACAGACAGACAGACAGACAGACAGACAGACAGACAGACAGACAGACAGACAGACAGACAGACAGACAGACAGACAGACAGACAGACAGACAGACAGACAGACAGACAGACAGACAGACAGACAGACAGACAGACAGACAGACAGACAGACAGACAGACAGACAGACAGACAGACAGACAGACAGACAGACAGACAGACAGACAGACAGACAGACAGACAGACAGACAGACAGACAGACAGACAGACAGACAGACAGACAGACAGACAGACAGACAGACAGACAGACAGACAGACAGACAGACAGACAGACAGACAGACAGACAGACAGACAGACAGACAGACAGACAGACAGACAGACAGACAGACAGACAGACAGACAGACAGACAGACAGACAGACAGACAGACAGACAGACAGACAGACAGACAGACAGACAGACAGACAGACAGACAGACAGACAGACAGACAGACAGACAGACAGACAGACAGACAGACAGACAGACAGACAGACAGACAGACAGACAGACAGACAGACAGACAGACAGACAGACAGACAGACAGACAGACAGACAGACAGACAGACAGACAGACAGACAGACAGACAGACAGACAGACAGACAGACAGACAGACAGACAGACAGACAGACAGACAGACAGACAGACAGACAGACAGACAGACAGACAGACAGACAGACAGACAGACAGACAGACAGACAGACAGACAGACAGACAGACAGACAGACAGACAGACAGACAGACAGACAGACAGACAGACAGACAGACAGACAGACAGACAGACAGACAGACAGACAGACAGACAGACAGACAGACAGACAGACAGACAGACAGACAGACAGACAGACAGACAGACAGACAGACAGACAGACAGACAGACAGACAGACAGACAGACAGACAGACAGACAGACAGACAGACAGACAGACAGACAGACAGACAGACAGACAGACAGACAGACAGACAGACAGACAGACAGACAGACAGACAGACAGACAGACAGACAGACAGACAGACAGACAGACAGACAGACAGACAGACAGACAGACAGACAGACAGACAGACAGACAGACAGACAGACAGACAGACAGACAGACAGACAGACAGACAGACAGACAGACAGACAGACAGACAGACAGACAGACAGACAGACAGACAGACAGACAGACAGACAGACAGACAGACAGACAGACAGACAGACAGACAGACAGACAGACAGACAGACAGACAGACAGACAGACAGACAGACAGACAGACAGACAGACAGACAGACAGACAGACAGACAGACAGACAGACAGACAGACAGACAGACAGACAGACAGACAGACAGACAGACAGACAGACAGACAGACAGACAGACAGACAGACAGACAGACAGACAGACAGACAGACAGACAGACAGACAGACAGACAGACAGACAGACAGACAGACAGACAGACAGACAGACAGACAGACAGACAGACAGACAGACAGACAGACAGACAGACAGACAGACAGACAGACAGACAGACAGACAGACAGACAGACAGACAGACAGACAGACAGACAGACAGACAGACAGACAGACAGACAGACAGACAGACAGACAGACAGACAGACAGACAGACAGACAGACAGACAGACAGACAGACAGACAGACAGACAGACAGACAGACAGACAGACAGACAGACAGACAGACAGACAGACAGACAGACAGACAGACAGACAGACAGACAGACAGACAGACAGACAGACAGACAGACAGACAGACAGACAGACAGACAGACAGACAGACAGACAGACAGACAGACAGACAGACAGACAGACAGACAGACAGACAGACAGACAGACAGACAGACAGACAGACAGACAGACAGACAGACAGACAGACAGACAGACAGACAGACAGACAGACAGACAGACAGACAGACAGACAGACAGACAGACAGACAGACAGACAGACAGACAGACAGACAGACAGACAGACAGACAGACAGACAGACAGACAGACAGACAGACAGACAGACAGACAGACAGACAGACAGACAGACAGACAGACAGACAGACAGACAGACAGACAGACAGACAGACAGACAGACAGACAGACAGACAGACAGACAGACAGACAGACAGACAGACAGACAGACAGACAGACAGACAGACAGACAGACAGACAGACAGACAGACAGACAGACAGACAGACAGACAGACAGACAGACAGACAGACAGACAGACAGACAGACAGACAGACAGACAGACAGACAGACAGACAGACAGACAGACAGACAGACAGACAGACAGACAGACAGACAGACAGACAGACAGACAGACAGACAGACAGACAGACAGACAGACAGACAGACAGACAGACAGACAGACAGACAGACAGACAGACAGACAGACAGACAGACAGACAGACAGACAGACAGACAGACAGACAGACAGACAGACAGACAGACAGACAGACAGACAGACAGACAGACAGACAGACAGACAGACAGACAGACAGACAGACAGACAGACAGACAGACAGACAGACAGACAGACAGACAGACAGACAGACAGACAGACAGACAGACAGACAGACAGACAGACAGACAGACAGACAGACAGACAGACAGACAGACAGACAGACAGACAGACAGACAGACAGACAGACAGACAGACAGACAGACAGACAGACAGACAGACAGACAGACAGACAGACAGACAGACAGACAGACAGACAGACAGACAGACAGACAGACAGACAGACAGACAGACAGACAGACAGACAGACAGACAGACAGACAGACAGACAGACAGACAGACAGACAGACAGACAGACAGACAGACAGACTGTGGGTGTGTGTAAAGAAGAAATATGAATATTCTGGAATCGATTTTTCGATTTTTCATTAGTTGGGCAGTTGGCATCGGTATATATATTTTTCACAGATCTTCGAAATAATAGCAGCACAGAATTAAAACTGTATAAGAAAGCCGAAAATATTTGTTTTATATAGTTTTTGATACATTCTTGGAAATGAAAACGAGAATGATTAAAATATCGAGGCATCGAGGCATGCAACGTACCAATTTAAAAAAAAATTTAAGCATTTTCTACATCGGAGCTTTCAATAAAAAAAATAATTCAGTTTTAACCACAACAAAAAAAACTCTTGAGAAAAATTAAAAAATATAAATATATTTTGATATCAAAGTTTTCATTTTAAAATCAGAAAGGCATTCCTTAAGGTTTCTCAGATTTGTTTAAAAATTTAAATCACGATCATTGGTTAAAATTTCAAATTCACCCTCTACAGCTGTTATGACCCGAAGCGAAGATTCAAAGCATCTTAAACATCATTCCAACATACTAAAGAACTGAGATTTTATTGCTTATCAAATGGTTTTAATGATTATCAAATTAACAAGAAAAAAATTGAAATTTGAGTGAAGAATATCGGTTCATTGAGAAATGAGATACAGCGAGGCCAAGAAAAAATTAGATGTCTTTGTTTTAAGTAAAAAAAAATTTCTACCGGAAAATACAGGATAGAGGTCAAAATATTCATCGGACCTCCACATATTTCTACATCGTCTGAACAGTTCCAAAAATCGAAGAAGCACTTAAATACTCTAAAACTATCAGAAATTATAAGCAATTTTAAAATAAAATTAGCTATTTTGGGACTTTTTTCATTCGGAACCAACTACAGACAGCCTGTGAAACAAATTCACTTAGATAATTCTGAAACATTCGGAAACTAGAATAAATTACCTACAAAATGAATCTGATACAGACAAGGATTGGTCGATCTTGGATCGATCTTTGCAAGATTACTGAAATTTTCGGTTTTGGGATTGATTCCTACCCTTGGAAAAATCGATTAAATTGGTTTATTTTAGATTCGATCTATCGATCTTTAGAAGCATTTTCTTCTATTTTTTTTCCGGAGATTTTCAGATTCAGTTTAGTGCAGAATTTTAATACCTGCAGCATTAGAAAGACTTCTTTCCATCATTAGTGCTACCAATGTAATCGAAACCAACTTGAGAGATAGTGTTTATTCTTTTGCATCAAGCATTCCGAATTGTCCGTATTTATCCGAGCTTGTCTGGTTTTTCAATGAAATTTTCGAGCCCAGACCGGCCTGGATGTCCGAATATTGTAAAAAAAACCCGATTTTGCTGAGCTTTATTCAAATTTTTTGAAAAAATTAACACAAATATTAAATCTTGTTTGAATATTTAAAAAATACAGGGTTGAATAAAACTATCAAACTTAATCTATTTATTTTTCCGGATGCCTAAAACACGAATTGAATATTGAATTTTTGACAAAAAAAAACAAACTTCAAATCATTTTTCTTCACTTTTACATTTTTTGGATTCTTGTCTGACATTTTCTTTGCTTTGATATTGCCCGCTTTTTTAAATGGAAAGTTTAAAATTAATTGCCTGAATTTTGCCAGGTTTTTCAGATAAATTGGCAGGCACGGTTACGTGTGAAAATAATTCTGGAATGTTTGCTTTATATTCATCTATCCTCTTGAGGAAAACCTGAACTCGAATGCTCAAGTATAGAAATGATACTTGAAAGTTTACTCAGGTCAAGAATTAAGTCCTTATCACAACTTTCAAGTTCTATAGCTGAAGCTCGATAGAAGGCTGTTCAGCTTCTGAATTAGTGAGAATTTTGACCCCCTACCCCTCCTCAGTGGACATGCATAAATATTCGATTTAACCACCCTTAGTATGTGAATTGTCCCTTTTTTTTAAATCCAATCCAGGAACAAAAGCTTGAAGGTGTTCGAAGGAAACAACAGACAACTGACAACGAGGTCCGAAATTAAACTCAAGCTCATACACAAGTTGACACCAGAAATCCAGAAAAAAAATATTTTTTGTTCCAAAGTGCTCCTGAGGAGTAACAAAAAAATTATTAGGAAATACTGTGCCGAATTCCTACAATTTATTATGAAATGCTCAGAATGTCGATAAAAATACGTTCCCATTTGGTAAGCATGTCACCTACCGATGTCTGTGGACAGGTGATTCTTATCACCTCTAGCTGCTTCAACATACTATCATTTAGTCATCGTTTAGCCGATAACAGAACCGGTCGTCGTTTTTGTGGCGCGGGCGGTCATTCTAACGTATTATTTTTTGTCCGGTTGATATTACGTACCTGTAATCCGTCCGGAATGTCTCAAATCAAACGACCAGCACCGGGCCCGAATCAAAGAGAAAACTTGGAAGCAGACAATCCAACGTTCGATCTCAGCTGGGACTATGGCTACGATCCGGAGCTGCGGGTGGCTCCTAGGAATATCGTCACTCCCGTGGGTAAGTTTCTCTAATTGATGGCCTGATGTTGTCGTATTCACTTTTTTATCATTCGCCATTGTCGTTTATGAATTTTTCTAGTGCACATCGGGGAGAATCCAATCATCACAGCACAACCTCAACAACGCGATAATGAATGTGAGTATGGACGATAAGACGAACCACTTGACGTGCGTTTTTAAATGTACCTCTGTAATTTTGTCTATGTCGTCGATTTCTAACTCTAGTGAGTCTTCGGATTCCAAATACCCCGGAAAATGCGGCCATTCGATTCATCAATAATCCTTCGCTGACCCCGTTTAATCCCAGATGTGGGCTAGATTTTCTCTACGGACTGGGATCGATTTACATCGAACAGGATTATGAGTTGAACGATTGTGAGTTGTAAGAACTTATGGATAGACAACAACTAAAACACTTAAAATCTCTCAACAGTTCTTACTGCAGTTTCTTCAGACAATCGGTACAACGTTCGAGGACCATCGAGTGAAGCTTTGTATGCAGCTTCGGAAACTTCCGACCCATCAGATCGATGTTGGGGATCTCTGAGGCCCTTCCAGCTATCCATCATCGACCGAAGTCATCAGGAGGTGTTGCTACTCAAGAAAAACCTTGGCTGTGGCCTCTTGTGCTGCTTTTGTAAGAACCAATTCCTTGAACTGTGGGCCACTCCGGGAGATTTGATCGGCTGCATCCAGCAGGACTATGGGCTGATGTCGCGAGAAATAATCCTCATGAACGGTGATCTGGATGTGATGTTCCGGATACCGATTGCGCTAGTGGAGGCGATTCGAATGCCCAAAGAAACACACTTTCGGGTAATGGATCGGGATCTGTTGACCCAAAAAGGCACCATCACCAGAGCCTGGAATTCCAGCAGTTCTCGGTATACCACCAATATCTACTTTTCCGAGCCGGAACTGGATGTTCGACTCAAGACACTGTTCTTGGGGGCTGCTTTTCTATTGGTGAGTTTTGAATATGACTTTAGAAAATCAAGCTACGTTATTTTCTTGAAACATTGTGGTATAAAAATAACGATACATTTCTTTAAATGTGACAACGAAAAATGCCTATACAAATATGAAACTAGTACAAACGAAAATTGAACTTAGAAAACGGATTTAGGGATTTGTTGTGAAATATCGGAAATGTCCAAAAGGTATCGAGTATTAGAAATGGAATGGCCACAGAATAATCCAACATCTTTTATCAAATGTTCACGTAAAAAGAATCGAATTTCAAAATTGAAAATTATTTATCGTATATCAAATATCGAACATCGTATATCGAATATTGAATATCAAATACCGAATGCAGAATAATGAATATCGAAGTTCGAATATCGATAACACAAAACAACAAAATTTACATTTTTCCGTATTTTAAATCTATGATTTAAAAACTTTTAGGGCGCTGACTTAGCTCTTTTTTTCGAACTAGAGAACTAGAGAAATTAAATTCAATATGTGGCACACTTTCAAATCATGTCAAAGGCATCAACCCTGCGGCTGACGGGTCTAGTCGCTAACTTCGTTAAACGGAGAAGACGAATGCGATTCAGATAGAAAAAGCGTCAGTTTACACACTAATTTCAGAAAAGACGGACGGCGTGTTCCTATGGGCGTATGGTTATACACCATGGGTGCACGGATTCACCGCAGTTTCTGCCTAAGTATGTGCACATATGCATTTTTAGATTATTAAGTTCGACAAATCTCCAATGTTTAAGGAAATAAAAGAGTGAGAAAAGATAGGAAGTCAGTCGGTCTCGACAATGGCGTGATCGGTTTCACTACGTGACGCAGATAAGCTTTTGATCCTAAACTGAACTTGAAATAGTGGATTTTTATTGATAATTAGACAGATTTTTTTATTCGTGATTCGTCTGAATCTTCTTGTTTTTCGTCGACTAGTATCAAGTCGAATGCTCTGGTGTAAAATATAAATTATTTTTTAAGGTGATTAGTTGTTGATGTTTGACATAAAAGATATGAATAATATCCACATCTTTGGGTTCGAAGCATATTGTGCGGGTCTCTGTAAGGAATCATTTTTTTTTTAACGAATAGTCACCGTTGATTATTATTATATGCTAGTTTAATGGCATTGCGGTGAACTTTTACGACGAAAATTCTTGATTGAAGAATTAAAGATTGAAATTAAATGACGGATAGATAAAGCAGATGCTTAGTAGGAGAAAATGTATAGAAGTTTAAAATGAGCCAAGAGCATATTTTATGGAAA
Organism: Uranotaenia lowii; assembly: GCF_029784155.1. NCBI lineage: Eukaryota > Metazoa > Arthropoda > Insecta > Diptera > Culicidae > Uranotaenia > Uranotaenia lowii. The sequence goes on from NC_073693.1 coordinate 13,871,254, forward strand.
GCTTCAAAGGTGCGTTCTCGCAACTACGTTCACCCATACATCCAACCCGATGGATTGGTAAAGCACGTGCTTCCCAATCGGACAAAAAAGTCTAGACCGCATGGCTCTGGCGAAGCTTCCCTTTTGCTGAAACAGTTCAAGCGATGTGATATTGGTTTTTTCGGATTCCGTTTTTATCGGCAGCGCTACTTATTGTTTTCACGCAAGTACCGTGAACGTCCCTACTTTTGCCAACTATTTAATTTTTGAACTGTATTTCGATATATTTACCCCTTATTTAAACCCCCCGAAGCCAAATGATTTTATTCTTTTTAACGAATAGTCACCGTTGATTATTATTATATGCTAGTTAAATGGAATTGCGGTGAACTTTTACGACGAAAATTCTTGATATAAGAATTAAAGATTGAAATTAAATGACGGATAGATAAAGCAGATGCTTAGTAGGAGATGTATGGGTGAACGTAATTGCGCCTCTCGCTATTACTTCTCCCAGCCATTCAATTGATGTGGGACAAAGGGTCTAGAATTCACCTTTGAAGCTTTCCATAAAATATGCTCTTGGCTCATTTTCAACTTCTTTACATTTTCTCCTACTAAGCATCTGCTTTATCTATCCGTCATTTAATTTCAATCTTTAATTCTTCTATCAAGAATTTTCGTCGTAAAAGTTCACCGCAATGCCATTAAACTAGCATATAATAGGAATCTGTTGTGGCGGACCATTTCGGAGGAACAGAAAAAACACTTGTTGTTTCGCGAACAGCTTGCCAGAAAGAGGAATTTTATTTACAATAAAACTAACATCTTGGCAACATTATAGCGGCGCGGTTGAATTGTTCCGCTTGATAGTATACTTTCAGGCGTTTGAGAAGTATATCAGGGTGACCAATAGTCGTGAGATCGATCATACCGGCCACCTAAAACTACTGTTTTAACACTAGTAGCCCTAGCTTTGTTTTGAACCAAGTGTTTACAACAAATTTGGCACAAAATTTTACCATGTTAAGCGGGATCACACGAATTGAACGACTGCTGTTGAAACTGGTACGGGTGCACTTCACTACAGGATGGACGAAGGTCTTAACAAAATGCTGGGATGCTTCGGGACTAGTACTGGCTGGGAAGTCAGCACTGCAGACACCCGGATGGCTGGTGATGAATCAGCAGCACCAGTACCTTCCATCCGGATCGCAGGGACATATGAAGCTGTTAGCATGCAGGTTGGTAAACTTCGGGTCACATAAGATTCCGGTTCACTGGGACATGGGATGACACTACCAGATCCTTGGAAGCGACGAACCATTCGTAGCGTGTACTGGCCGGATTGACAGCACAGCAGATGATGCCCGGATGGCTGGTATTGGACTTGAATACCAGTGCAATCCATCTGGGTTACTTAATTTTCACTTTTATAGGCTGGATCTGATGATATTGGGTTGGCTAGGGTCTTATGTGAACCGGATTTGGGTCGTTACGGCTGGCGGCTGCGGTTTGCCAAACGGGTCAAGGGTCGATAGCGTCAAGCGTGATCGAGGCTAGGTTAGGTTACACAGGACGGGGTAGCTTAACGCTGCAAGAGTAATAAACTCTTGGCGAAAGCTTTCCCATCCTGGTCACGGCACCAAATGTTGTGGCGGACCATTTCGGAGGAACAGAAAAAACACTTGTTGTTTCGCGAACAGCTTGCCAGAAAGAGGAATTTTATTTCGTCTTTATTTAAAATTACAGCTTTTCCCGCGAATTTAAAACAATACAAAAAAAATACAATAAAACTAACATCTTGGCAACATTATAGCGGCGCGGTTGAATTGTTCCGCTTGATAGTATACTTTCAGGCGTTTGAGAAGTATATCAGGGTGACCAATAGTCGTGAGATCGATCAGAATCATATTTTAGACAAGAGCGTTGAAGTACAAACCCCTGAGTGAGGCAGTACTAGAGAGAATATAAGTACAAACCCTTGAGCGGGGCAGTACAAACCCCTGAGAGGGGCAGTACAATGGAACGGTAGATGTAAATCCCTGAGAGGGGCAGTACTATGAGATCAAATGTACAAACTCCTGAGAGGAGCAGTACAATGGAATGGTAGATACAAACCCTGAGAGGGGCAGCACCATGAGATGGAGGTACAAACCTCTGAGAAGGGCGGTACTATTGAGATTGAAAAAGGATGAATAAAGGAGTGAGTACGTAAGTATTTATAAGGCTAACGAATTGAACGAAAATTTAAGAGAATTTCGGGGTTATAAATGTCAATCTGTTACGACAAATTTTGAAGAACAAACAATTGAGATTAGAAAAAATAGTATGGAAGACGGAGAAAAAAATTATGAATACAAAATACGAAGGGAAAAAGGAGCCAAAGAGAAAGGGATTATACAATGAAATCTTCCAAAACCAGTTATTTGAACTTATTTAGGCACCAACAATGCTGTATCCTCGTGCTAACAATCAAATTTCTCCTTTGGCTATCAACCGAGTTTCGTATTTGAAGAATAAATTTCAAACTAGGGATTTCAAATTCTGAATTACCAATTTTCAATTTCGGAATTCGAATGTTTTATTTCGAATTATTAATTTCAAATATTGAGTTGTGAATTTTAAATATATTTTAATTCAGATTTCGGAATTAGGAATTTTTATTAAAAATTTGGAAGTGAATTTGGAATTTTGAATTTGGAATTTGAAAAATCAATCTTGGGAATTTTTAAGAAGCATTTTGATCACCGTTTTTTTTTTTTACTAAAACTTTGTTTATTTGCTCTTTTACAATAATGTTACAGATCAAACAACTCAAATTCTACATACTCTTCAGCTTTAGTAACAGTATAGATTTTCCTCTATTTCATTTGTTTTGTAAGTGCCTACATTTGTTAGTCATTTTATGCATCAAAACAACATTTGGTTTTATTTATTCACCAATATTTATGTTTGTTAATTTATTTATCGGCCTCATCCATCCATCCATTTTAGTGGAGAACATTTCAAGATTTTGAAATTTTATAGACGGATAGAAAGATAGAAGAAATGAAAGATGGTGAAAATGAGTGACTAGAATTTCGTTCGTTCGCACTGCCAGTTTCCGCTTGTGGGGTGAACCACGCTTGGCCTACTTATGGGTGCTGGAAGATTCAATTCCATCTGTATCTACCACTTCATAGAAGACGACCCGTGCTGAACAAAAATTTGATATGCGATGAAAATGCTTCTTAATAAAGAACTACTCGCCCATTTTCAACATCTTTCATTTCTTTAAACTTTCTATCCATCTAAAATTTCGTAATCTTGAAATTTGGAATTGGGAATTGGAAATTGGGAATTTGGAATTTGGATTTTGAAAGTTTTTATTGTAAATTCTCAAAAGTAATAAATGATGGATGATTATGCTGTTTTGTAGAAGTTTGTGCTGGTAAAGTTGATGTTTCGGATAGTAACATTTCAAATATGAAAATTTAAACAAACACTTGGTAAGGAAAATTTGTTTTAAAAAATCATATTTTGCTGCGAACAATCGTATTTTCACAAAGTCAAGAAATACACAATTATTAATGCTTTTTTATAATACGGAGTAGAAAATATATGTAAAACCACGCTAGTTCCTGAAACAAACCGAAGTGTTCCGGAAGGTACTTTTTGAGAATCCGACCTTCTCATCAAAGTTCGTTTGTTTTGGGTTTATTTTGAAATTCAATTTTTTTTCATAACTTTTCATGACTTCATCGAGTGAAATTCGTTGCTAGATTCCACGGCAGAAAACGCTCATCGTGCCTCGATCAATGTTGCTTGTACTGAATCAGTGGGGGTTCTCATTATGCCTCTACAGTGACTGATTTTCAGCTCTCGGCAAAAAATTTTAAAATGCATTTTTGAACGATTTTATCTTCTTTTTCAAAATCCATCCAATTAGATAATAGACTATTTGAGTGTCTGAACACGATACAATGATGTAATTCACATATCATAGCTGTTCTCTATGGTTAAATAAGCGTTTTCCTTAAAATGGTCATTATGCCCTTATCTCCCCTATTGTTATTTTATTATTGTATGAACAAAAAAATCAAAAATTAAATTTCATAAACATTGTATGCCATCAACGAAAAAAAAATATTTAAACTATTTCAGTCTTACAACCTATTCAATTTTTTTTTTTCAAATTTGTCTTCCTTCTTAAATAAAAAAAATTAACAATTTGGAACTTCAGAGGTTGAAGCAGATAAAAAATTCAAAATCATTTGCTGGTGTAAATTTAGGCGTCGGAGGACAAATTAGTGAAAATTAAAAATAAAAAAGTTTCCACTATATCTCATTACGTAGTTCAAATTTATGAAGTGTACAGTAGAAAAATAATCAGCAAATTCAAACTCAACACTCTTAATAACTCAACAAAATTTATATATTTGGTAAAATTTTGCCCAGGATTCGCTAGTTACAGGTGTTTGAGTTTGGAGGACTGACACTTTTTCTCTAGACCACGAGTAATTAAGACTTCTGAGAAAAAAGGTATAGAAGTTTTGTTTTCCTCGACTTTCATCTATTCAACAAAATCAGGAATATTGATTTTTACTTCGGAAACCAGCATCTCTAGGCAAGGTCGGATTTCTTGATTGCCTGAACATAGTAAATAAATTAAAGATCTGTTTTTAGTTTAGTTTTCCTTCTAGGTTTATTAGTTTATCATTTTATTAAAGATCGATTTGATTTTCAATTTCCTATTTCGAATTTTCAGTTTTTTTAATTTGGAATTTGGAATATGGAATTTGGAATATGGAACTTGGAATTTGGAATATGGAATTTGGAATTTGGAATTTGGAATATGGATATTGGAATATGGAATTTGGAATGTGGAATTTGGAATATGGAATTTGGAATATGGAATTTGGAATATGGAATTTGGAATATGGAATTTGGAATATGGAATTTTGAATTTTGAATTTGGAATTTGGAATTTGGAACAATCAACTTGGATTTAGGAATTTTAAAATAGAAAACCTTGAATTTCGAGAATTTTGAATTGGGAATTCTTAAAAGTAGTAAATGATGGATGATTATGCTGTTCTGTTTAAGTTGGTACTGGTAAAGTTCATGTCTCGGATAGTAACATTTTAAAGCCGAAAATTTAAACAAACCCTTGGTATGGAAAATCATATTTTGCTGTGAAAAATCGTATTTAAAAAAAAACAAGCAATACAAATTTTTATTTTTTTTTTTATAAAACAGGGTTAAAAATATATGTATAATTACCTATACAAGACTTGTTTTGTTTATTATTAAATTTTTTTCGAATTTTGTTTTGTTTTCATTACAGGAATACATCTATTATCAGTCAAAGTGCTGCTAACCTATGTATGTTTCCCCTATGTTTTCTTCTGCGTATTTTTTTGTTTGATTATAATAAAACTTATCGGATGCCACTAAGTATGAACTCATTCTTTTTTTATTTTCTTTTCAAACTGGAGCTGTCCCAGTTCCGGTTGTTTTAAATCGCAATGGATAATTCTTTTTTGATACACTTTTATATAAATAAATAAATTACTAAAAACTAATTTGTTATTCCTTTTTTCTTTTAAAACGTATCACAGCCTTTGCACCCCTATCGCCATAATCCGTTAAAGAGACTTAAGCGACCTATGGAATGTTTCAACAAATCCCAAACTGTGATCGGACAATTCGCCACGGGGACGCTCCTATTACAAAGCTGACGTTTCTCACGTTCATTGCTCCCAAAACCAACCGAATCCAAAGCACTTTTAAGGTAATTTGCTGTTTCACACTTGGTCCACTGCTTGCACTGATCACTAAGGTCGTTTCCCAGAATCTGCTCCGTTATCCGATCCAGCTCATCACTCGAACGGCCAGCTTCCGTATTTTTCGAAATGCCTCCACGCTCTGAAAACGCCAACATTAGATAGGCAACCCACAGGGAGGCAGCTTTGAAAATTACCAAGACGAATGCTGCTAGTGACCAACCCCAGGCATGAGGGTACACCACTGGAATTTAGGAAAAATGTTGAAATATTTTTTAAATTTGAGTCATTGAAATCCCACCGGCATCGAAATAAGGTGTATCGGGTGATTGACGTCCAACCTCTACCGGTTCCGGATCCTCCATTGACGAGACCACGTTCAACAAAACGCTGCTACTGAAGATCGCTGCAATGATTAACATGTTGTTGTTATCGATGAGATTACGAGGGCTGAACTGATCAGCAGTGAGCAAATCAAACGTTTTCCTATCATCCGGCGGAAGAAAGCTTCGGTAACATTAACACGATTGCACTAATTGAGATTACCGCATGGAAGCTCAGTCATCTAGTTTGATAACAGTTTTTTTTCTGGAATGATGAAACTCGAACGGAAACTAATATTTCCCAACAGATGACACAAAACTACTGACGAGTAACGCCCGACGTCCAATTTTTTAATTTTAACTTCTGACCTCTAACATCTGTATTGTGACTTCTGCATACCGACTTCAAACTTCTGACTTCTGATTTCTAACTGATGGCTTCTGATATTTTACTTCTGACGTCTGATGTCTGACTTATGACTTCTGGCTTTTGACTTTTTCAGAAGTCTTACTTCAAACTTCTGACTACTGAATTCTGACTACTGACGGCTAACATCTGACTTTGGAGTTCTGTAGTTTGGCTTCTTACTTACTTCTCACTTCTGACCTATGACTTCTGACTTCTGACTTCTGTCTTGTGTCTTCTGATTTCTGACTTCTGACTTCTGTCTTGTGTCTTCTGATTTCTGACTTCTGACTTATGACTTCTGACTTCTAACTTCTGACTTTCGACTTTTGACTTTTGATGCCTGACTACTGACTTCTGATTTCTGACTCCTGACTGCTGACCTCTGACTTCTAACTTTTGACTTTTGGCTTCGAACTTTTGGCTTCTGACTTCTAACTTCTGACTTTTGACTTCAATCTTCTGACTACTGTCTTTTGACTTTTGAATTCTGAATTCTGCATTCTGACTTCTAAATTCTGACTTCTGATTTCTGTCTTTTGACTTTTGACTTCTGAATTCTGACTTCTGACTTCTAAATTCTGACTTGTGACTTCTGTCTTTTGACTTTTGACTTCTGACGTCTGACTTCGGACGTCTGACTTCTGACGTCTGACTTCTGACTTCTGACGGCTGACTTCTGACGTCTGACTTCTGACGTCTGATTTCTGACGTCTGACTTCTGACGTCTGATTTCTGACTTCTGACTTTTGACGTCTGACCTCTGACTTCTGACTTCTGACTTCTGACTTCTGACTTCTGATTTGTGACTTCTGATTTCTGACTTCTGACTTCTGACTTCTGTCTTCTGATTTCTGACTTCTGACTTCTGACTTCTGACTTCTGACTTCTGACTTTTGACTTTTGACTTCTGACTTCTGACTTCTGACTTCTGACTTCGGACTTCTGACTTCTGACGTCTGACTTCTGACTTCTGACTTCTGACTTCTGACTTCTGACCTCTGACTTCTGACTTCTGACTTCTGACTTCTGATTTCTGACGTCTGACTTCTGACTTCTGATTTCTGACTTCTGACTTCTGACTTCTGACTTCTGACTTCTGACTTCTGACTTCTGACTTCTGACGTCTGACTTCTGACTTCTGACTTCTGACTTCTTACTTCTGACGTCTGACTTCTGACTTCTGACTTCTGACGTCTGACTTCTGACTTCTGACTTCTGACTTCTGACATCTGACTTCTGACTTCTGACTTCTGACTTCTGACTTCTGACTTCTGACTTCTGACTTCTGACTTCTGACTTCTGACTTCTGACTTCTGACTTCTGACTTCTGACGTCTGACTTCTGACTTCTGATTTCTGACTTCTGACGTCTGACTTCTGACGTCTGACTTCTGACTTCTGACTTCTGACTTCTGACTTCTGACTTCTGACTTCTGACGTCTGACTTCTGGCTTCTGACTTCTGACTTCTGATTTCTGACTTCTGATTTCTGACTTCTGACTTCTGACTTCTGACGTCTGACCTCTGGCTTCTGATTTCTGACTTCTGACTTCTGACGTCTGACTTCTGACTTATGACTTCTGACGTCTGACGTCTGACTTCTGACTTTTGACTTCTGACTTCAGACTTCTGACTTCTGACTTCTGACTTCTGACGTCTGACTTCTGACGTCTGACTTCTGACTTCTGACTTCTGACTTCTGACTTCTGACGTCTGACTTCTGACTTCTGACTTCTGACTTCTGACTTCTGACTTCTGACTTCTGACGTCTGACTTCTGACTTCTGACTTCTGACTTCTGACTTCTGACTTCTGACTTCTGACTTTTTAATTCTGGTGTTGAACTTCTGACTACCTAATGTTAAAATTTTGAAATTGGAACTTTTGGTTGAAAGTTTGATTAAAAACCATCCTGATAGGAAATAGACAGGCTGCAAAGAGGCTTCACATCCATGAATATAACAGTTTGTTTTTTTTTCATAATTTTTGTTATGTGGGATGCTGCCATTTCAAAGATGTAAGGAAGCGAATAAAAAAATGTGGCCTTGTTTCAGATAAGAAGATATTTTCAAGTGGTAATCCTTTTAAAAATATTTTTATTTTCATGTTAGATTTACATATTTTGAAAATTTAATAAAAATGTTAAGTTTTAACAGATTACTTCCTTTATTTATCATACATGGTTTTTTTTATGAATTAGTAGGTATATACATATAAATTAATTCAGTCTTCATGTTGTCAACTTCCATTGATGCAATCATCAACCCCATTTACTGAACCAAGAAGATGGTGCTCTGAAAAGAATTAAAACAAAATTAATTAAATAAAGCTGAAAAAAATATTGCAAATTGTTATTTACCCATAACTTTCAACATGGCCATCGATATAAATCGGCCCATGCGATCCTTCGTCTGCTGATTTGTAATTTTTCAAACCTTGAATGGCCGTGGTGCCAAATGTAAACAGCACAACTGCCAAAAGGACAGCCCATTTGATTGTGATTATCAGCGGGAACTCCCAGAAACGATACCCTGTAAAATAGAAAAGAATAACTTTGGGTAAAAACAATCAAGTATGACAATACAAAAATTTTCAGCTTTTAAACTCCAAATCTTGATGTCACATCAGATAATCTACACAAAATTCAGATTTTTAATAAGGATTTCTGAAATCCTTGTTTTCCTTTTTTTTCAAAACTTACATAGTGTTGCATAATATAGGGCATTAGCTCGAGCTTCATCGCTTTTAACGTTCGAAAGCAGAAAATCACCAACAACGGCCCCATTCTTCTGACAGCTAACGCAAACCACCTGATAGACCACTAGCACAAACCATGGCATCAAAATGTGTATCCAAAATCGATCCCAAGGCAGCAGCATGTTTCCGTACGTTGAGTAATGGCTGTGGGTTATCTATCAAAATTATACGAATTGAAAGGGAAATTTCGGTAAACGCATCTATTTAATGTCCCAGCCGAGTCCCAGTCAATGGGCGATCTTCACCCCGATGAGATAATCCGGAATCGATTAGCTTCAATTAGCACCCGGAAGCGGGACGGTACGACGGTTGTTATAAATAACGATCGCCTCCATTTGTTATGGATTTAGTGCATTTGTAGCAAACAGTGACGGATGTTGGATTAACGAAAATGAAAAATCGAATTGTTATTTTAGTGGTTGTGTTCTCCATTTTGGCTGTTGATGTAATTTCCGCAAATACAGCGTTACAGCCTGTGGTGAAAAACTCAACAGAACACAGTGAAGCTCGACAAGCAGTGGTCACTACTGCTAATCGATGTGAGTAGATGAAGCAACAGCATCTGTGCAGAAGATTATCATACTTCTTGTTCACTATTCCAGGGTGGCCCTACGGCTGGGGTTGGGGCTGGGGCTGGGGAATAGCTGTCTTCGTCCTCGCCATCGTGAAAGGCTCCATCCTTCTGGGTCTTTTCGTGATCTGGGCCTTCTTCAGAGGATTCGGAGGAAAACATGGCGGATGTGCTCCGATCATCATTCGTGAATCTCCACCACCAAGCTACAGTCATCCGCCCTGGGATCGATCCGGATACGTAAGTGGTCCTCAGCTTACCAGATCCAAACGTTCAACCGACTACAGAGACTCCGAACTCTATTGGACGGACATGATCACCGATCTAGGGTTTAGTTTTCTGGGTATTCACTCCAAGGATTGCCGCAAGCGGTTCGTCTGTGAAGTTGACGTGCAAGCTCGCACCGATCCGATGATTCAACTGGCCACGCACATGTTCGGTCGCGATATATTTCGTCTCTATCGTTCGGCTGGTGACCAGCTTGCCAAGAGCGTTGATCAATGTGGTCAAATCTATAGCCAGTGTAAACTCCTGGCGCCGTCTCTCACGTTTGGTGCATTCACTGGACAGATTGATCCAATGGCGGACTACGATGATACCATGGCGGCATCGATTGACGATGCTGAAGAAACGACCGATACAGCCACCCCTGTGGAAACTGATCAAAAGGAATTGAGCAAGCAAACTATGAGCGAACCCCTTCGGGAAAAGAAGTATTTCAACAAACGGAAGCGATACTTCAAAATAACAAACGTTAAATAAATTTCTTTGAGTCTGTAAGGAAATCTATTTGTAATAATTTATTCTACCACAGAAGACTGCGATATTTATTTTAAATAAACGATTATCTCATTCAACTTAACCTAGTTTGCACTTTGAACAACCAAACAAACTGCATACCTTCTCAACACAAATGGCTTATGCCTGAGTCATAAGAAGCGGGAATAAATTCATGTCTCGTTTACTTTTGCTACAACACGCCTAGACCCCCGCCAAAGATCCAGCCTTATCTCCTAGAACCACGTGTGCACTGTACATTGCAACCGATACAGTTAGCTAGTACTAGTCGTCTTCATAGCAATCAAAGAAATTCAATCTTTATCCCATCCAGATCTTTGAGCTTATCATCATTTAGGTGCATCTTTTATAGATAGGCGCTCACTCAACTTGATTTTGTCGTAAATAAAATGGCAATCAATTCATTCGCTCCTTGGATAAATTTTGTCAACTTAGAATCCGGAATCACTTATTTTGTTTCAAAGGAAAGGAAAGTGACCAGCAAAGTTTCGTCACCAACATTTTAGCTCGGAAATGGCATCAGCAGGTTTTGACGGAGTACCAAGGATGCCTATTTATTAGACTAGTTCACTTTTCGGCTTTTTTCGCAGATCAAAGCCGGACTCAGATGGGTTGTTCCTCAGGCATTTTCAAGTATTTCTGCCAAATTTGAGATCTATTGAAGTAATTTCTGTTCTGCGCAATGAGTTTTTGTGAAAAAAGTTAATTTTTCTTGAAAATTTTCTTATAAGAGTTCTAGCAAGCCCCTTCTAATATGAAACAATAATTTAAGGATGTATAGTGGTTGATATTATTAGCTTTTTTATGGATCTGTTTTAGATAATCGTTCAAAGCAAACCGAAAAAATTTAAAAAATCATAAACTACCAACTTGTACAGAAATTTTACTTACAAGTTGAATGTTTAAAATATACAGTAAATCCGAAAAAAATATTTTTCACAAAATCTTTTCTTGTTAATATAGGCCGGTTTATTATCAATCATTTGATGTATAAAGTTTAATTATCGCAAGAATAGGAGCAAAGTTATTCAAATAATAATGCATCAGTTTTTAAATCATAATTATGTTCCTATTCAAGTTTTAGCTTCATGCAACCTGAAAAACGTGGCATCAAGAGAACTTGCATACAACTTGATCAAAGCGCGCGCGTTTTTTACTCCTGGCCCAGTCTTGGGGTACTAGATTGAATAAAATATTTTGGCTTGTGCACAAGTTGGTGAGGAGAAAACTTGAATGAAAAATATTTTATCAATTCAAATTTGTTGCAAACATCTGTAAATAACTTGATCGCTATGTATCCAATTTGTATGTTAATTACATCAAAAGAAAGGTAATAAAAAGGGCTAGCTTTACAAAAAGAGCTTTTGCGAAAAATATTTTTTTCTAATTTACTGTAGATTTTTAACATTCAACTTGTAAGTAAAATTTCTGTTCAAGTTGGTAGTTTATGATTTTTTAAATTTTTTCGGTTTGTTTTGAACGATTATCTAAAACAGATCCATTAAGATACTAATAATATCAACCACTATGCATCCTTAAATTATTGTTTCATATTAGAAGGGGCTTGCTAGAACTCTTATAAGAAAATTTTCAAGAAAAATTAACTTTTTTCACAAAAACTCATTGCGCAGAACAGAAATTACTTCAATAGATCTCAAATTTGGCAGAAATACTTGAAAATGCCTGAGGAACAACCCATATGAGTCCGGCTTTGATCTGCGAAAAAAGCCGAAAAGTGAACTAGTCTACTATTTATTCATTAACGGTTAGACCTATGTCAAAATGGATTTCGGACAGGAAATTTTACTTGGCAATCACACGGGAAAATGTTCCTGCTTAGTTTAAGTTTGCTTTCATGGACAAATTAGTAAGAAAAAAAAGATGATTTGTCAAGGGTTTTAGAGTTTTAGTGACAGTGTACAAGGACAAATGCCTCTAACCGCGCAAAACCTTTCAAGTCCATAAAAGTCCCGTGAAGTTTTAGGCAGATTTAGGGAGTTGCTACTACAGCCGGCAAATCATCCAGTTCATCAGTAGTATCGCTCTGATAACGTAGATATCCTTGAGCTGGAGCTTGTTATCAACCTACGGCTCCTCCTAGCCAATAGCATAGGGTAACGGACTTATTTTGGACCAGGGGACCTATTTTGGACCACGTTGTCTAGCTCTTTAATAAAGCTACAAATTATGAAAAAATTTAGTGCATTACATTAAATGCTAAAATTGTTAAAATATTTAATGATAAGTTGCTTTATAATTTAGATTTTTTGGGGACAACTTCAACAATTTTTAGAAAGGGCAATATTTTTTAGCAGAAAAAAATCAAAAAATCTGCAAGTAAGAAATCAACAAGTTAACAATTAACAAAATCAGATAGTCAGAAAATCATAACACCAGACATAAGGGAAAAATAAAGTGAGAAAGCCCAAAAGTTGAAAGACACTTCATAACATCGCGCATATTTCGAATCCGTTGTTGATTGAAACCTTCATTAATAGTACACTTGTTTGTGGATTGTAAAAAAAAATAACAAAAAGTGATACAAATGCATAAAATTAAAAAAATCATACCTACATATTGGGGTCCAATACAGTCCCAACATATTTTGAAGCCAAATCTTTCGTATTAAACGAAATTTAAAAAATATAAGAGACACATGTTGGATTCCTTTTCAAGATCTGAGAATTTTAATAGGAAAAATGGCTTTTTTTTTCAAAAATCGTACCAGTGCGACTTCTAAACATCATTTTTCTGAGTCGCCGCTAAATAAAAATTTGTTTTAACACCCTAAGTAATCGGTGGAAGGTTGAGCCCCCAGAATCCCAAACATTAATGAAATTTTGGGTCACCTTAATCAGCATACATTGAAACTTATTTAAAAGTCGCTCAGAAGTATTTTAAAAATTTAATAAAATAAATAAGAGAAGAACTGAATACTTAGTTTTGCATCCTCGAAAATTTGAAGCTTGATCTTCTCGGACTCCTATTTTCCATGCACCTCCTGCCGAACAGCCAGCAGCTGTTATTGCAGTTAGCTCCATCATCATCCCGCTTGCCAACCTTTCGGATCTTCTGGAGCCGCAAATCCTAGTGCAATTTGATGTGAGGCATTTGGAAACGATTTTCCGGTAAATAATTTATTTTTTCCACTGAAATTTCCAAGCTTCCCAAGTTTGAATCTGGCAGATGAATAAAACACGTCTTTCTTGGCACATGCCTGTTTCAGTTTCCCTTCTGATAACGTAGATTTCCTAGAGAAAAAACCAAAATCCCTAACCTCCCTTTTGTATTACGTCACGTTTTCCTAACTCCCCCCCCCCCCCCTTGGAGTAAAATTTCCAACTTTAAGAAATTTGATTAAAAATGTTGCTTTATTTAAATTCATCAGTTTTATTCAAAGAATTGAAAAAAAAGTTAACAATTTTTAATAAGCCTAACAATCATTGCTTAAAACACATATCAATCATGAGTCCAAGGATTATATTGATGACTTTCCATATCAATGATCAAATCTAATCTATCCAACCATCAAAATCTAGTTCCTTTTCTTCAATCCATTCGCTATCCAAATTTTCTCTACAGGTTAGAATAGCCAAGCAATCCTGTTCACGTTTTGCCACAATTTAAGTGGGAAGGACTTTCCTGAGTGTTGCAGTGAAAGTGTTCTTGTGAACTTTCTTATGCTAATAAAATTTACCAAAAGTGATAACGTGAGTATTATTATTCATTAAATGAACGGTGCAAGTATAGTTTTATTGAATTAAGGATAAAATTATTTGTTATTGTTTTGCTGTGTTTTTGTGTAATGATAAGTGATGTCACGCTCAAGCTGACCCCCCCCCCCCCCTCATGTCACAAATTGTCACAAAAATCGAAACCCCCTCTCCCCCCCTAACGCGTGACATAATTTATGGACGGCCCCTTATTAGACTCCACAAGGGAAACAGCAATGATGTTGATTTTTCGGAAGAAAGTATCAATCTTCTCATACAAACCTAAAAGTTAAAATTTACTCAGGTAAAAGTTACTTAAAAATGCTGCAAAATATCATCGAGGAGTTCAGAATCAAAACGAAGCTTTTTAAAATCCAGGGTTTGAGAAACTTAAACATTGTCAGCAACAGCAGCCTTGAAATCTGCGCTTTCTAAGCCAATCCGTTTTTTTCCATCGGAAGGCCAAATCGAAACAAACAATCCACAGCAGCAGCCTTAAAAATCTGCGCTTCCCAAGCCAATCCGTCTTTTTCCAACAAATAATCAACAGCTTCCAAAATCTGCGATTCTTAAGCCAATCCGTCTTCTTCCACCGGAAGGCCAAATCACAACAAACAATCCGCATCAGCAGCCTTAAAAATATGCGATTCCTAAGCCCATCCATCTTGTTCCACTGGAAAGCCAATTATAACAAACAATCAGCAGCAGCAGCCTTAAAATCGGCGCTTCCTAAACCAATCCCTCTATAGCCACCGGAATGCCAAATCAAATCAAACAATTAGTAGCAGCCTTAAAATCTGCGCTTCCCAAGCCAATCCGTCTTTTTCCACCGGATGGTCAAGTCACAACAAACAATCAGCACCAGCAGCCTTAAAAATCTGCGCTTTCTAAGCCAATTGCGTCTTCATCCAAAGGAAGGCCAAATAAAATCAATCAATCAGTAGCAGCCTTCAAAACCTGCGCTCTTTGTGCTTATTCCATCAACTACGCCAATTGTAGTGATTCTACGAATCATACGAATGTCAATTGTTGTAATGTATATGAGACGAATAGCAAAATTGTTGTAAAATATAGGAACCAAAATATTTGCTGGATAGCCGCTTAAAGCAATTTTCGTATTTTCTTGTAAAGGCACGAACAAAAATCTCGGCGTTCTCAAACTAAATTTGACATAATCAATTTTGAATCATCACCTTGAGTTCCACAACGCGCAATGAAGTTTTCTGAGGACTAGCCTTGCTATTTTCCACCCACGCTTATACCAAGAAGTAGGATTTTTTCTCGGGATTTCCACCCGCAAAATGATTCAATTCTTAACCAGGAGGTTATTTTCGAGAACACCTATCTAACTATTTTTAGTAACTTTAAGCTTAGCAATCGTTTAGTCGATTCAGGCCAAATATTGTTTGAGACGATAGACAAATATTGTAAACCTAAATTCTACCTTTTATTTTCGTTGTTTAGTTTTGCCTAGTTTGCAATTTGACTAAACAACTCAACCTTGTAACAGTTTAAAGAGTTCTTGTCTCGAGAATTTATGTTCGACAATTACGAAATTCTTAACACGCTAATAAAGATTTTTTTTGGTATTTGTGATATTCATAAGCGCATTGAGTCAGCAATTTATATTCATACACTCACTTTATTTATCACAGAAAACAGAGGATTGTGGTTACAGAAAACATATCTTTTAACCGTAAGGTTGCCATGAGGAATACCTGAAATGAGAAATAAAATAAATATGATTCAATTTTGCCCCTTAAAAATGTTTTGATTAAATAAAGTATCGAATAAAACTTCTTAAATAATGATGTTGAAGATTGGAGGATAACTCTTTTGGAAATAGGCCAGCGACCTTAGCTTGTAGGTTACAGAGTAAGTTTTTTAGGCCAGAGGTCATGAGATCGAATCTCGATTATGGCGAACATAGTTCATCTTTTGAAGTTTTGGCGGTTTAAGCATTTCAAGTAAACTAATAGCCCCCTCTGAAAATTTATACACTTGAATACAAAGATATGGAAGTATCTTTCAAGGGAACATAAGGTTGCACTTAGGATCTCTTATCTACCAAATAGTCGCATTGGTCTACTCCAAAATAAACCTAGAAATAGACTTACCCATAATGTTGGCCGTCGTACTGATACAGGGTTGGAAGTTCCTCCAGTTCGTCCTTTTTCGGGGTCCAAATTCCGAGCAGCAGGAAAATTTTCAAAAAAGCTAGCATAAAAAACAGTGCCACCTTGAACATCACCCAGCGACCCCAGAAAAATTGCTGCGGAAACCCGAACTCATTGTACCAATCTTCGTAGCTGTAGATGGCACGCCCAACGGAAGTCGCCGATTTATCTTTGAAATTAGTCGTTATCTCCGTCGTCATTACGGAACCGTAACTGGTGAGGAGAAAAAATACCAACAGCATCACCGGAAGACACTCCATCGCTTGCCAGAACCACTAGTTTGATGAACTGTTCACAAATCTAATCGAAATTGCACTGGGAGACGAACAGTTGATTTGCATAGGTGAATGTTGCTCTAGGGAGGTATCTTCCCAGAAGTGCTAAATGGTAATTGAGTAATCGCTAGTCGTTCGAATTTTCTCGTTCGGAAAGCGTCGTTGTCTCATCTCAAATAAGTCAGATCATTTGTAACATTCGACGGGTCAGCATAACCAGGAGCATGGAACAAATAGCGAAAATTTTCCTCCTATTCAGCTGGTGTGCATCGTTGGTTAGTGCACAGACAAATATTTTATACACCGGCGAAGGATATTGTAAGTCATATTTAACTATATATTTTAATTTAATGATACATATATCAAAAATCACGTATATTTCAATCTTCTAGTCCCTCTGTGGTGGAGTACGGCAGCGTATAGCTGGGGATTCCTGAAATTAGCGTACATTTTCTTCGGTTTGCTGGCTTTATATGTGTATCGGAATTGGGGTTACGATTCAAGAGGCGATTATCCCAGTTATTCTTACTCGTAAGCTGATTTACCACATTTCACTAGACAATTTTCAGAGAAAAAAAAACGGTTTTTTTCTTCTACAGACACTACCGAAACCTTGACGATGTTATGAACGTTGAATTAGCGGACCTTGACAGTAGAATACAGGCATATGGAAAGAAGTTTTCCGACTAAGCTAATTCAATACTGTTTGCAAATATTCCTGTGATATAATTTATTCAATTAATTGTATAATAAAGAATTAACTTTTAATTTAGCTGTCGTCTTCAACATTCATCAGCGTAAACGAAGTGCTACTTCGAAATTTAAACCTTTGAATATTGCTAGCGACACGATCGACTATCTTTTTCCACCGGAAGGCCAAATCAAATCAATCAATCAGCTGCAGTCTTAAAAATCTGCGCCTCCTAAGCCAATCAGTCTTCATCAATTGGAAGGCCAAATAAAATCAATCAATCAGCAGTAGCCTTAAAAATCTACGCTTCCTAAGCCAATCCGTTTTTTTCCACCGGATGGCCCAATCAAAACAAACAATCAGCAGCAAAAGCCTTAAAAATCTGCGCTTCCCAAGCCAATCTGCCTTTTTCCACAGGAAGGTCAAATCAAAACAATCAGCAGCAACAGCCTTTAAAATCTGCGCTTCCTAAGCTAATCCATCTTTCCACTGGAAGGCAAAATCAAAACAAAAAATCAGCAGCAGAAGCCTTTAAAATGAGCCCTTCCTAAACCAATCCGTCTTTTTTCACCAAAAGACCAAATCAAACCAAAAAATTCGAAGCAGCAGTCTTAAAATCTGCGCTTCCCAAGCCAATCCGTCTTTTTCCACTGGAAGGCCGAAACAAAACAATCAGCAGCAGCATCCTCAATCTGCGCTTTTCAAGGCAATCCGTGTATTTCCACCCAAAAACCAAATCAAATCTGTCTTTTTTCCCCGGAAGGCCAAATCAAAACAAACAATCAGCAGCAGAAGCCTTGAAAATCTGCGCTTCTCAAGTCAATCCATCTTTTTCCACCGGAATGTCGAAACAAAATTATCAGCAGCAGCAGCCTTAAAAATCTGTGCTTCCTAAGCTAATCCATCTTTCCACTGGAAGGCAAATTCAAAACAAACAATCAGCAGCAGCAGCCTTAAAAATCTGTGCTTTTCAAGCCAATCCGTATCTGTCCACTAGAAGGCCAAATCACAATAAACAATCAGCAGCAGCAGCCTTAAAAATCTGCGCTTCCTAAGCCAATTCCGTCTTTTTTCACCGGAAAACCAAATCACAACAAACAATCAGCAAAATAAGCTTAAAAAATCTGTGCTACACAAGCCAACCCTTCTTTCCACCGAAAGGCCGAAACAAAACAATCATCAGCAGCAGCAGTCTTAGAAATCGCTTCCTAAGCCAATCCGCCTTTTTCCAACAAAAGGCCGAATCAAAACAAACAATCAACAGCAGCAGCATTTAAAATCTGCGCTTTCCAAGCCAATCCGTCTTTTTCCACCGGAAGGCAAAATCACAACAAACAATCAGCAGCTGCAGCCTTAATTTGCGCCTACCGAGCCAATCCTTGTTTTTCCACCGGAAGGCCAAATCAAAACAAACAACCAGCATCAAAAGCCTGAAAACTCTGCGCTTCCTTAGCCAATCCGTCTTTCCACCGGAAGGCCAAATCAATCAATCAGCAGCAGCCTTTAAAATCTGCTTTTTTAAGCTTATCCATCTTTCCACCGGAAGCCAAATTTAAAACAAACAATCAGCCGCAGCAGGCTTTAAAACCTGCGCTTCCTAAGCCTATCCGTATTATTCTACTGAAAGGCCAAGTCACAACAAACAATCATCAGCAGCAGCCTTTAAAATCTGCGCTTCTTAACCGACTCCATCTTTCTCCACCGGAAGGCCACATCAAATCAATCAATCAGCAGCAGCCTTTAAAATCCACCCTCTTCGTACTTATTCTACCAATAAAGGCATTGTAGTTTTTTGAACAGAAACAAAATCCAGAATACAAAAAAGTTCGTACTCATTTGAAATATCAGTCTTTATTTGATAAAAATAAATAATAGAAATCACTTAACCAAAAGAGCTTAGTTTATGTTCGATAACTTCTATTTTATCAATCAAATACCTCTTGATATCTTCATCACTAATCTCACTTAGTCCGTTTAGATCCAATAAGCTGTCATCAAATGCTCGTTGGTAACTGAAAAAAAATTAAAAACAAATCTTCAAACACACTCCTATGCAATCACAATAAGTTTTCTCACTAATAGTAAGGACTTCGGTTAAAAAATCCACCGGTCTCGAAACTCCCAGCATTCCATCCTTTGGCAAAGTACAGAAGAACGATGGCCCCAAGAATCAACCCTAGGGAAGCAATGTACCACGAATACGCTCCAACAGTCCATCCAACGGGGGCAACTAAAAATAAATTTATTTGAAATTAATTTATACAAATTTTAAACAATCAATACTTACAAATTCCATAGCTAAATGAATTGCCTGTCAAAAACTGCTGATTCGGAAAAAGACTCTGAGTGTTGGCCGTTTTAA
The DNA here is from genome assembly GCF_029784155.1 of Uranotaenia lowii. Classification (NCBI taxonomy): domain Eukaryota; kingdom Metazoa; phylum Arthropoda; class Insecta; order Diptera; family Culicidae; genus Uranotaenia; species Uranotaenia lowii. The sequence continues at coordinate 13,891,075 of NC_073693.1, forward strand.
AAAATGCCACAACGCAAACTAGAATTGATAAACTTCTCGAATATTCGAAACGGACTGCCATCGTGGGTGATCCTTTTACGATTGAAAATTCAACAATAATGCAGCAGGACAAACAACAACGCCGATTATCATTTTTTTTCAATCTTTTTTTTTTTGAAAATGCTTGTTGCACGGAAACGCGTCTTAAGGTGTTAAATGGAACTCGGAGAGGATGATATGTAATACCGGCTATCGCGTGGTTTACATTATTCAAACTGAATCAAACGGAGGCCGATAAACGTTGGAATCATAATCGATTACACCGATATATTTCCTCATGTACAACGTGATAACTGCCTTCCTAGAAACGAAATGAGGTCAACTTTATTTCGGAAACAGATCGATAATCTAAAAAATATCATATAGCTCGTGATTTTTTTTCTGTTATTATCCAACCTTGCACCAACGTTTAGAAAGACGATAACATACAAATATTGTACCTCAGGATGACTGTGGATATATGGAAAAAAATCCATTATCATTTTTCATTTGATTTCTAAAAATTAATTTTTGTCATTGTTGTCTTTATTGTCATTTTTGTCATTTTTGTCATTTTTGTCATTTTTGTCATTTTTGTCATTTTTGGCATTTTTGTCATTTTTGTCATTTTTGTCATTTTTGTCATTTTTGTCATTTTTGTCATTTTTGTCATTTTTGTCATTTTTGTCATTTTTGTCATTTTTGTCATTTTTGTCATTTTTGTCATTTTTGTCATTTTTGTCATTTTTGTCATTTTTGTCATTTTTGTCATTTTTGTCATTTTTGTCATTTTTGTCATTTTTGTCATTTTTGTCATTTTTGTCATTTTTGTCATTTTTGTCATTTTTGTCATTTTTGTCATTTTTGTCATTTTTGTCATTTTTGTCATTTTTGTCATTTTTGTCATTTTTGTCATTTTTGTCATTTTTGTCATTTTTGTCATTTTTGTCATTTTTGTCATTTTTGTCATTTTTGTCATTTTTGTCATTTTTGTCATTTTTGTCATTTTTGTCATTTTTGTCATTTTTGTCATTTTTGTCATTTTTGTCATTTTTGTCATTTTTGTCATTTTTGTCATTTTTGTCATTTTTGTCATTTTTGTCATTTTTGTCATTTTTGTCATTTTTGTCATTTTTGTCATTTTTGTCATTTTTGTCATTTTTGTCATTTTTGTCATTTTTGTCATTTTTGTCATTTTTGTCATTTTTGTCATTTTTGTCATTTTTGTCATTTTTGTCATTTTTGTCATTTTTGTCATTTTTGTCATTTTTGTCATTTTTGTCATTTTTGTCATTTTTGTCATTTTTGTCATTTTTGTCATTTTTGTCATTTTTGTCATTTTTGTCATTTTTGTCATTTTTGTCATTTTTGTCATTTTTGTCATTTTTGTCATTTTTGTCATTTTTGTCATTTTTGTCATTTTTGTCATTTTTGTCATTTTTGTCATTTTTGTCATTTTTGTCATTTTTGTCATTTTTGTCATTTTTGTCATTTTTGTCATTTTTGTCATTTTTGTCATTTTTGTCATTTTTGTCATTTTTGTCATTTTTGTCATTTTTGTCATTTTTGTCATTTTTGTCATTTTTGTCATTTTTGTCATTTTTGTCATTTTTGTCATTTTTGTCATTTTTGTCATTTTTGTCATTTTTGTCATTTTTGTCATTTTTGTCATTTTTGTCATTTTTGTCATTTTTGTCATTTTTGTCATTTTTGTCATTTTTGTCATTTTTGTCATTTTTGTCATTTTTGTCATTTTTGTCATTTTTGTCATTTTTGTCATTTTTGTCATTTTTGTCATTTTTGTCATTTTTGTCATTTTTGTCATTTTTGTCATTTTTGTCATTTTTGTCATTTTTGTCATTTTTGTCATTTTTGTCATTTTTGTCATTTTTGTCATTTTTGTCATTTTTGTCATTTTTGTCATTTTTGTCATTTTTGTCATTTTTGTCATTTTTGTCATTTTTGTCATTTTTGTCATTTTTGTCATTTTTGTCATTTTTGTCATTTTTGTCATTTTTGTCATTTTTGTCATTTTTGTCATTTTTGTCATTTTTGTCATTTTTGTCATTTTTGTCATTTTTGTCATTTTTGTCATTTTTGTCATTTTTGTCATTTTTGTCATTTTTGTCATTTTGTCATTTTTGTCATTTTTGTCATTTTTGTCATTTTTGTCATTTTTGTCATTTTTGTCATTTTTGTCATTTTTGTCATTTTTGTCATTTTTGTCATTTTTGTCATTTTTGTCATTTTTGTCATTTTTGTCATTTTTGTCATTTTTGTCATTTTTGTCATTTTTGTCATTTTTGTCATTTTTGTCATTTTTGTCATTTTTGTCATTTTTGTCATTTTTGTCATTTTTGTCATTTTTGTCATTTTTGTCATTTTTGTCATTTTTGTCATTTTTGTCATTTTTGTCATTTTTGTCATTTTTGTCATTTTTGTCATTTTTGTCATTTTGTCATTTTTGTCATTTTTGTCATTTTGTCATTTTGTCATTTTGTCATTTTTGTCATTTTTGTCATTTTTGTCATTTTTGTCATTTTTGTCATTTTTGTCATTTTTGTCATTTTTGTCATTTTTGTCATTTTTGTCATTTTTGTCATTTTTGTCATTTTTGTCATTTTTGTCATTTTTGTCATTTTTGTCATTTTTGTCATTTTTGTCATTTTTGTCATTTTTGTCATTTTTGTCATTTTGTCATTTTTGTCATTTTTGTCATTTTTGTCATTTTGTCATTTTTGTCATTTTTGTCATTTTTGTCATTTTTGTCATTTTTGTCATTTTTGTCATTTTTGTCATTTTTGTCATTTTTGTCATTTTTGTCATTTTTGTCATTTTTGTCATTTTTGTCATTTTTGTCATTTTTGTCATTTTGTCATTTTTGTCATTTTTGGTCATTTTTGTCATTTTTGTCATTTTTGTCATTTTTGTCATTTTTGTCATTTTTGTCATTTTTGTCATTTTTGTCATTTTTGTCATTTTTGTCATTTTTGTCATTTTTGTCATTTTTGTCATTTTTGTCATTTTTGTCATTTTTGTCATTTTTGTCATTTTTGTCATTTTTGTCATTTTTGTCATTTTTGTCATTTTTGTCATTTTTGTCATTTTTGTCATTTTTGTCATTTTGTCATTTTTGTCATTTTTGTCATTTTTGTCATTTTTGTCATTTTTGTCATTTTTGTCATTTTTGTCATTTTTGTCATTTTTGTCATTTTTTGTCATTTTTGTCATTTTTGTCATTTTTGTCATTTTTGTCATTTTTGTCATTTTGTTTTGTCATTTTTTGTCATTTTTGTCATTTTTGTCATTTTTGTCATTTTTTCTTTTTGTCATTTTTGTCATTTTTGTCATTTTTGTCATTTTTGTCATTTTTGTCATTTTTGTCATTTTTGTCATTTTTGTCATTTTTGTCATTTTTGTCATTTTTGTCATTTTTGTCATTTTTGTCATTTTTGTCATTTTTGTCATTTTGTCATTTTTGTCATTTTTGTCATTTTTGTCATTTTTGTCATTTTGTCATTTTTGTCATTTTTGTCATTTTTGTCATTTTTGTCATTTTTGTCATTTTTGTCATTTTTGTCATTTTTGTCATTTTTGTCATTTTTGTCATTTTTGTCATTTTTGTCATTTTTGTCATTTTTGTCATTTTTGTCATTTTTGTCATTTTTGTCATTTTTGTCATTTTTGTCATTTTTGTCATTTTTGTCATTTTTGTCATTTTTGTCATTTTTGTCATTTTTGTCATTTTTGTCATTTTTGTCATTTTTGTCATTTTTGTCATTTTTGTCATTTTTGTCATTTTTGTCATTTTTGTCATTTTTGTCATTTTTGTCATTTTTGTCATTTTTGTCATTTTTGTCATTTTTGTCATTTTTGTCATTTTTGTCATTTTTGTCATTTTTGTCATTTTTGTCATTTTTGTCATTTTTGTCATTTTTGTCATTTTTGTCATTTTTGTCATTTTTGTCATTTTTGTCATTTTTGTCATTTTTGTAATTTTTGTCATTTTTGTCATTTTTGTCATTTTTGTAATTTTTGTCATTTTTGTCATTTTTGTCATTTTTGTCATTTTTGTCATTTTTGTCATTTTTGTCATTTTTGTCATTTTTGTCATTTTTGTCATTTTTGTCATTTTTGTCATTTTTGTCATTTTTGTCATTTTTGTCATTTTTGTCATTTTTGTCATTTTTGTCATTTTTGTCATTTTTGTCATTTTTGTCATTTTTGTCATTTTTGTCATTTTTGTCATTTTTGTCATTTTTGTCATTTTTGTCATTTTTGTCATTTTTGTCATTTATGTCATTTTTGTCATTTATGTCATTTTTGTCATTTTTGTCATTTTTGTCATTTTTGTCATTTTTGTCATTTTTGTCATTTTTGTCATTTTTGTCATTTTTGTCATTTTTGTCATTTTTGTCATTTTTGTCATTTTTGTCATTTTTGTCATTTTTGTCATTTTTGTCATTTTTGTCATTTTTGTCATTTTTGTCATTTTTGTCATTTTTGTCATTTTTGTCATTTTTGTCATTTTTGTCATTTTTGTCATTTTTGTCATTTTTGTCATTTTTGTCATTTTTGTCATTTTTGTCATTTTTGTCATTTTTGTCATTTTTGTCATTTTTGTCATTTTTGTCATTTTTGTCATTTTTGTCATTTTTGTCATTTTTGTCATTTTTGTCATTTTTGTCATTTTTGTCATTTTTGTCATTTTTGTCATTTTTGTCATTTTTGTCATTTTTGTCATTTTTGTCATTTTTGTCATTTTTGTCATTTTTGTCATTTTTGTCATTTTTGTCATTTTTGTCATTTTTGTCATTTTTGTCATTTTTGTCATTTTTGTCATTTTTGTCATTTTTGTCATTTTTGTCATTTTTGTCATTTTTGTCATTTTTGTCATTTTTGTCATTTTTGTCATTTTTGTCATTTTTGTCATTTTTGTCATTTTTGTCATTTTTTTCATTTTTTTCATTTTTTTCATTTTTGTCATTTTTGTCATTTTTGTCATTTTTGTCATTTTTGTCATTTTTGTCATTTTTGTCATTTTTGTCATTTTTGTCATTTTTGTCATTTTTTTCATTTTTGTCATTTTTGTCATTTTTGTCACTTTTGTCATTTTCGTCATTTTAAATTTTCTCATAGACCCTCCCAGTGTTGTGAGTTTATTTCAAAACAAATTTTTGAATTTTTCAGGCAAATATTCGGGTTAAAATTGATGACCACTAAATTTATCGTATGTTGAACGTTCTTTAACAAAAATTAATTATGATAACATTAAATTCAATTTTAATATCTGTTCAAGCTGTATAATTGGAGGGAAAAAAAACTTATCAACAACGCAATCGCAGTTGATAGGCACGCTTTATAAAAGAATCCGAATATCGGAATATCTCCCTAGAAAATTCTGCAATTTATCTACAGAGATCACAAAAAGGGAAAACTGATAGGCGTTTGCTTCAAGGCGGAAATGATCCCATTTCGGAATATATAGTTCGTAGTTAAGAAGCTGAGATTAAAGAAAGTGTACCAATTTGAATTCCGATAAACTATGTTTTATTTTTACTATTTTTCACCAATCGACATCGGTTAAAAGTAGTTTCACAGTCTTCTCTTCTGGATGGAATTTTCGCTCTATAATTTTTAAACAAATCATATTCAAATTTGGATCCCGCCGAACGATTCCTGCCGGCATCAAAATCCAGCTCACAAACAATCCGCTTCCGGCAGTCACCCTCGGGTACACCCATCACATTGAACATCCAATCTGCAAAATCCGGCTCCTGATTCTGCAAAGACCGAGCGTATCGATGTCCCCAACCTTTCAGAAAATCCCAGAAGCATTTTTTCGGAGCAACCGTTTCCTCGATGTAATAATTTTGATTGGTCCACGGGTATCTTGCAAGGATCTCCTCACCCTCGTGTTTGCTGCCTTTGAACTTCTTCCAATAGTACCCATCTCCGAAGGCGTATATGGCTGCCAATCCGATAGCGATCTTCAGCTTGATCATTATTACCGTTGCCATGTCGTTGAACCACGGCCACCCTACAAATTCAATGTTTGATTCAAAAATATCCAATTCAAATGAATTTCCGAAAGTACTTACAGTAATAGACATCATTGTACCAGTACGAATCGTAGGACTGCAGTCGGCCTTCCACAGGCTGTACGTCATTCTTGACCAATTTCTCGCAGCTTATTTCCGTCAGAAATAAACTCATCAGCAACAAACTCCCCAATGCCCAAAACCGAATCCGTTCGCAAGCGGCCATTGTCCAAATTGAACTGGGTAGAAAAATTTGGCCCCAAATGCCAATGATGGCCTTTAACCGACCCGAACAACTACACCTCACTACAGACAGCAGGTGCTAACAGCTTTCTCAAATAAACAACCCGAACGGCGGAATTATGCAGCTATATTTGGTGCAAAATTATCAAACATCCGAGCACGATTTGGCATCGATTTGGTTTGTCACCTTCCGTTATTCCGTGAACTGCCCGGGCGGATTCCCATTGATGCAACTCAACTCGGTAACAATTTTTATGATGCTGCAACCCAGCCAACGCAACGGAACAGGAAAATGCACCAGATTTTCGTGATAAATATGCGCTAACAGCAGCACAACACCAATCGGTTAGCGGTTTTTTCTTCTTCTTAAGGACCGGACGGAAGAAATGGTACGAGTTGTTCAATATGGTGTGTGAATATTTTTTTTTCGAAACAGTTTAGCAATTCCGCCGGTTGTTATGAGCGTTATGGGAAGTGTGAGCAATGACTGGACGCGGAATTAACACGTGTATTGTCCCCGTCATTATCGGTTCGATTATGGCTGGGATTATGTCATGACGGAAGTAGGTCAAATAAATTATCCGACTCTGAGTACGATGTTTTTATGGGAATGGCCTACAATGTCAAAGTAAGTAGGTACCTACCTATTCTTGAAAGAAAGTAATTCCTCTGAATAGTTTGAATTCCAACTTCTTTAACTACTAAATGCTTATTTAGCACTATTTTTGCTTTTCTATCCTTTCTGGTTGTACAGCATACATCGTTCTTCAACAAAAATTTTAACCCTCTGCTGCATACGAAATCATTCATGGTTCCATTTTTTAAACATTTTTAAGCTTAACTCTGTATTGTAAAACATTTCAAAATATTTTAATGCATCAACAATTCAATGAGCAATTTTAAAACCCAAAAAATCTATGAAAAATGTTATTTATCTTTCCACTGTAAAAAAAGATTACATATTTCGAAAAAATAGGTAAATAAACTTTCTTCCATCAACAATATTTCTTCATTTCGATCATATTTCATTTTCATTTTTTTTTCATAGAGGATTAATGAGACCATAATAATGGAATTCGGGATGAATAAACCTACTTGGTTTAAAATCCCTGAGAAAAAAGGAAAAAAAAATAATAATAATAATGGAATTCCAATGTTTTTTTAGTTTTCAACTAGCAATAATCGCACCTCGGTAGAACCTCATTGGTTACGATATCGCCAATGCGCAAAGCTAAAGAATTCCAATGTTATTCGAATGGAAGTATTTAATCAAAATTTTTCTTATTGTGATTGAATTCAAGTTCGTTCAAAGTAATAATTTCTACTAGAAAAGGATGCCTTCGCCACATCACGAAATTTGTTTAAAGTTTGGGAGAGAAGGTTTATTTGGCAATTGATTTACATACATTAAATTCAGCAATTTGTATCCCAAGTAACAATTTCAATCCCAACAGAGTTTGTTGACGGCAGTGTTTTAAACAATATTCATTGAGTAATTGTCATCGTAAAACGTTTTTCAATAAGAACTCTATATAAACGCTCTTGGACAGCTATAAAACCTATATCCAACTCTGAAGCAAACTTTCAGTTGTATTGCTCCCAAAGTTTTATGCGATTTTTCTAGAGTATTTGCAATTTATTTTAAATGCTATGGATATCTAAAATACTGACCTACTACAATAAATTGAAAATGCTTTAAAATATCATTATAAATTTGCTGTTTAGCACTAAACATATCAACCGATACTTTGTATATATGTACCTATTTATACCGCCTGGGGTCAAATGACCCCAAACAAATTTTCGGCAGAAACTATCTTGTTCCCAACCGATTTTTACAAAATTTATAGTTTTGAAAAGCTTGTAACGTGACTAACATATGATTCTTAGGCAATATTCAGCTACAATAATTGATATAAAAGTTATCCGATGTCGAAAAGTTTGGAAAAACATGCTTCGGGAAAAGACTATAAATCAGTTATGAAGTGCTCGAAAAATAAATCACCTAGTGTCTGAGAAAGAAGGAGCTATTAGAAGCTGTTAGAAGCTTATAAAATGTAAAATGTAAAAAAGTGGTGTAAAAATTTGCGAAAAAAACAATAATTATAGGAGTTATAGTCACTTGAGGTTCTAAAAATGTAATTGGACCCCCTCCGGTACGTTTAGTGTTAAAAAAAAGAAAGAAGTCTTTTGAAACACATGAGAGTTGTATGAATTTTAGATGACTGCCAACAAGAACTTATTCAAGGATCAATAGTGGCAAGCCGGATGAAATGTTAACCAAATTTTCCGAATTTTCAACGTTAACTTTTAGAAATCGCAAGAAATAACAAGAAAATGTTGTTTATTTGTGTTGAGTTATGCTACACTTTTTTTTATAAACGAACTAGCTGACCCGGTGTGCTTTGCTACACCTTCCAAAAATGAATGAAATTTGTGGTACCTAGTTCTGACTTTTCATTTATTTGCATTAAATTTCAAAATCATCAAAAGGTTTTTAAAATAAAATTGCTTTTTTTTGTTCAAATCTTTATTGTTTAGTTGAATACGTGTTTTAATTCTTTTTATGACTCTGGTGATTTTTACTTCATAAGTTTATAAATAATGCCAACATATTTTTTTATATATGAAATCTACGTTGTCCCTTTTTAATATGGTTGTCCCTTTTTAATATCATAGAAACATTTTTTGTAACAAAATACCATCACGGGACACTTATTTTACCAATTTGTTCTCGAATTATTATATAAATTGTGAGAGTGGCCACCTTCCCCCATATAGGCCTAATAAAAGGAAGGGGGGTTTCATAACATCAGAAAAACACTTTTTGTATACAAATACGATCCCATGACTCCATTTTCGATAAGTTCTCGAGTTATTCAGAAAATGGGTGACTTTCTCTCCACTTTGTATCTCCCCTCTGTCAAGAGAAAGGGGTCTCAAACAATCGAAGAAACATTGCTAGTACCCAATTTTACTCCCATGCAAGTTTGGTTCCATTTTCTAGATTAGTTATTGAAATATTAAAAAAATATGTGTGACCCTCTCCCCCTTTTTTATCGTTCCACTGAATGAATGGAAGGGTGCTAAACCACTGGAAAAACATTTGTTGTGTTCGAATACCCTCTCATGCTAAATTTGGTTTCATTTGCTTTATTGGTTGTTGAGTTATGCTATGAAATTAGTAACGGAACCCCTCTTCCTACCAATCCCCTACCTGGAAGGAGGGGATCAAGATCAAACATTCCGTGTATTCAAATACAATCCCATGCCCAATACTGTCCATTTGTTCGATTGTATGATTGTTCGCATACCACATTTGATTCCATTTGTTAGAAAAGTTCTTGGTTCATGCAAAACAATCGTATGTGAGTTTTCGTCTTCTTAAACTGTATCCCCAATGCTTTTCTATGTCAAAGTTGTTTCCATTAGTTCTAGAGTTTGGCGAAAAATTGTAAAGGAGCCCCTCTCTCCTTCCTATCACGCAACTGGAAGTAGTACCAAATATTCACAGAAACATTCCTTGTGGTCAAATACCCTCCCAAGCCAAATTTCATTCCATTTGCTGGATAAGTTCCCGAGTGATGTGAAAAATTGTATGGGAGCACCCTCATCCCTCATGATTTTCCGCCTTGAAAACGAAGGTTTTTAAAAATATCATAGAAACATTTCTCGTAATAAAATATCTGCCCACGCCAAATCCGGATCCATTTGCTTGATTATTTTTCCAGTAATGCTGAATACCGTGAAGAAGCCCCTCCCCACTTTCTATCTCCTCAATAGACGGAGGGAGAGGTACCAAATATTCATAGAACTATTTATCGTACCCAAATACCCTTCCAAGCCAAATTTTGTTTCATTTGCTCGAATAGTTTTCAAGTTATGTAATAAAAAAGGGGTTAAAGGCCCCTCCCCTCCTTCTTGAATCTTCACTGGAAGGAGGGAGGGGTCTGAAATAATCATAGAACGATTTCTCGTATTACACTTCCCTTCCATGCCAAATTTGGTTCCATTTGCTTGATTAGTTGTCCAGATATATAAAAAATTGTAAGGTAGGCCCCCTCCCCCTTCCTATCTCCCCACTGAAAGGAGGGAGGGGTACCAAAGCATCATAGAAACATTCAACGTACCGAAATACACTCCCATGCCAAATTTGGTTCCATTTGCATGATCAGTTCTTGAGTTATGAAGACTTATCACTTTTATTTATATGACCCCCTCCCCCCTTCCACGAAGAGGGAGGGGTCCCAAACTATTATAGAAACCCTCCCCGGCCTCCAATACCCCCATCTGCCAAGTTTCACGCAAATCGGTTCAGTAGTTTTCGAGTCTATAGGGAACAGACAGACAGACAGACAGACAGAAAGACAGACAGACAGACAGACAGACAGAAATTCATTTTTATATATATAGATACAAACATATACAGGATCTCAATAAAACTTGATATTTCCTCGAATAGATTCCTTTTTCTTAACTCTAAGCGTACATCTTTCGAGGATATGAAGGCTAGCATCTTACAATTCAAGAACCACTAACCTACAGAAAGTGTACTATGTGTGCCGTGACCGGGATTCGATCTCATGCCCGCTGGCTTAGAAGACTTGAAGGCTATCCTCTACGTCACGGGCTGCGGAAGGTACACTGTTACCTAACTTAATAAAAAACCTTTTCAATAGATCTAAGAAAGATTCGTGAAAGACTCGAATGCCTTTATAGGATGAGAGGATGAGAACCTGATTTAACGAAGTATTTTTTTTATGAGCTTCATAGCCAAGCCAATCCAGAATAATTCAGACCTTTTAAATTTCGGTCATTTGATTTTAAAAATTTTAATCCAAAATCCGGAGGATATCCGGGAAAATTTTGAGCAGATCCCAAGAATCATTCAATAAAAAATCAAGATGCAAACCACTTGAAAAATTGTTTTTCAAATTATCGAAATGCATTAGATCATGGGGAAAAATATATCTCAATTTACTCTAACTAAATTCAAAACAAAGATCTTAAAATCTCTTTTAAATTGTAGTGTTTTCGAATGTAAATATATGCGAATATAATTTTTAAAGTCTTAAAAATTCAACATTGAGAATCGCTTGGCATTATTTACTCAAAATCGATTATTTTTGCATTTATACCTATTTGGTTCTGAGGGACTCATATAATTATAAAATATCGGAAATTTATCTAATTTTTTATTGTTTGCTGAGCTTTAACAGAAAAGGGTATATTTATGAAAATCCAACCAAATCCAAATTTATTTTTATTGACATCTTGCTCTGTATTTATGAACATCAATAATTAAAAACTAGACAGAATTTACAGTCGGGTAGTAAAATTCAACTAGAACCGATTTGGTACTGACAAATCTCTGAAAAGAACTACCTTTTTTAAGCAAAATTTTGACTTCCTTGACTTTTATCCTGTTCATAGAAGGCTTTCCAAATTCACTTTTCAAATCGAGATATTGAAAAATTTGGAAAGAGTTGGATTGAGTTGAGGTTGAGGTTCGTACTTTGAAAAATCAATATGATTTATGATATAACTAGAGTTCGTCGAAAAAAATATTTTTTTAAATGTCAAAAGTTTGTGAACGCTACTTTTTTCAGCAACACCATTCTGTGATTTTTTTTTTTAATTTGCCTATCAAATTTTTTCTAAGGAAACCGGTAAACTTAAAAATTTTGGAAAATGGGCGGTCATTTTGATTACATGGAGACCATAAAATTCATTTAGGCTACACAAAACCATGATTATTTTTTTTAAACTAACTAAAAAATTCTCGTTTTGGATGCATAAATAAAAATATTTTACAATAAAATTTGATTTATTTTTTGTTTTGTTAGATTTAGCAAAACAGGTTTCCTAGCATTTTGAATTGAAATACGGGCATCCGAGCCGGGCCGGAATTTTCCCAAATTATGTATTGAATATCCGAGCAAACCCGGACAAAACCGGGCAATCTGACAAGCCTGATCTTCACTTTCAGGCTTAAAAAATCGTGCAAGTTCATTTTGATAAAACTTGCTCATTCATTTTATTTTGGGACGAAAATATTGAAAATTACAATAACCCAGTTAGATTTCTTTTTGTTGTTTTGTTTTTTTTTTTCAAAAAAAAATGTATTAAACTAAGTTTTTTCAACAAAAATCGAGGAATATCCGTACAAGAATGGATAAAACAGGGCGATATGACCAGGTTATCCATATATGTTGATTAGCTGGATAAATAAATGGTTTTAATGATCGATAAGGTATTTATTATAATAAATTGTCATTTTCAAAATTCCGAATTATGTTTGTCATACCGGAACCAATATTAAATTATTTTTCCTCAATACTTATGAGCTTACCTTAGCTTAGTTTGATTGACTACCCACTTCCACCTGAAACCCGAAATGCTCCACAATCAATATTTACAAAAGGATCTTAATGAGCTAATCTATTTTTCTTTTAGTTGTCGATTAATGATATCACTAATGTCTATCTTAAAAAAAAAAAAGCTTCTCGAAAACCATGATAGAAGGCGTGGCTCAGTAGAAGAAGTTCCACATCGCCAATTGTTGCTACTCCGTGATTGACTGAGGCTATCAGATTTGCGCAAAAGCCAAAAGAATGATGCTTGGCAATAGCAACTCATTCTCAATGCACAAAACTGATTCTCTCTCTTTCTACATTAATAACGGTGCCGGCCACGTCCTAGTAGACAATAGATAGATTTGGAAAGTAGAAAAACGGATGAATGGTCAATTTTGTGCTTTAGGACCGAGGTCACCTCTGCATCCTAGCAAATAATTTTTGTTTTGGAATGTGGGTTGAAGGATAAGATCAGGAAACACTTTTGACCAGTACGATTTTTTATTCAATCCTATTCTTTAAAAAAAATGTTTTTTTAATACATGTTTCCGAAAAGCTCGAAGGGGGCAATTGGATGACGATTCTGTGCATTTTTGATTGTGTACAAGGTCCAATTTTTTTTATTTCAATTTATTGGATATTTGAATAATTTTTTGCTATTCCTCTCGTGATGTTTGAACTTCAAGATACAAAAGAATGATTTTACATTTGTTCTGGCCTTATTGGACATAACGAATATGTACTAGCTGATCCCGGTTCCACTTTCAATCCTGAAATTGCTGCTGGATCAGTTCCTCATCAGGGTGGTTCCTCGTCAGAATACCTTTTATCAATTGTATGATTAGAAACAACTCTTATATATTACCTAGATTCGATTTCATCTCTTCTTTTTTCTGAAAAACATTTATCATGAATTCAGGAACTTATATATCAGGTCTTGGGTCTCAGAGCTGATTTCAGTTTCAACCTTAAAAATTAGAACGGGATAGGGAATAGTAAATAATTTTTAAAGTGCTTTACATCGATCACTGATCATAAAGTTCATGTGCTCAGAATATGAACAGGCTGTAAAAATCATTAATACCATTGGTAATATTGCATTGAAAATATAAAAGATTTTTTCTTTTTTTTTTTGTCTTTATTTAAGAGGTTTTCAGCCGCAGGCTGGTTCGCCTCTGAAAATATAAAAGATTATTATATAAAACTTTTAACCACTTCACCTCAATGCTCTGTTCAAAGCAAGAAAAAAAATTATTTTTGCTTCGACGCTGTTATTTATTCCCATTATATCTTTCTTCTTAAAGAAGTGGCCACCATTTTGGTGTCTTGAGAATAGAGTTGCAAATTCGTACGCATTCGGACCAGGAATGATGAAAAAGTTTTCAGATTTTCGGATGGCCCTTTTTGAAAGGGGTCGTCCTTACAAGACAAATGTTGTTCAAGCGATATTGACGATATTATACATTGGATTGGGCTGAAAATTTGCACATGAGTTTTATGAGGGATGTGCAATCGATTTCAGTTATCAAATTGAGGGTCAGGGTCATCAAAAGGAGACGTCCTTATTGACTATACACTTTTTTTGCGATGTTGACTTTAAAATACATTGGATTTAGATGGAAATTTGTACATGGGAATTTTTAAGGACGCACAATTCCTTTTAGGTTTTAAATTTTGAGTCAGGGGTCGGCAAAAGAGATCGTCCATATTATCTGTTCACAGTTTTCGCGATTTTGTCTTGATTATTCTGAGACGGCATTGGAAAAAGGAGTCGTCCATAATAATTATCCAATGTTTTTGCAATAATTACGTAATTATGCATTACATTGACGTTTTACAGGACGAGAAATCAATTCCTGATTTCGATGAGACGACAGAAAAAGTGCATATCAACTGTTTAATGTTTTTGTTGCTTTATTATTCTCGGGATCGAGACGAAAATGCAAACACTGTTGTTTTACAAAACGGAGAACTGATTTCTGCATTCATATTTTGTTTCAAACGACAAAAAAGGTTGTTCATATAAATTTTTATGTCCCCTAAGATTTTCATTCTATTTCCAGCAAAAAAAAAAAAAATTGCTAGAAACGTTCAGCAATCCCAATTTTTGCTGAAAACCAGCTAACGTGATTCGTTTTGCTGGTTTTTTCAGTAAACGATCTGTATTACAAAAAAATCAGCAATCGATCCATCAAAGTTGAAACTTATGTTTATTTTCGAGATTAAATTCAGGTACGTGAAAAATGATGTTAAAATTGTTAGATGTCGCTTATATAAAATCAAACTGTGGTCAGTGATTAAACTATATGATGAGTTGATCTATTAAAAACATCAATAACACACCGAAGCTAACAGTTTTTTTTATTGTTTATAGTTGGCAAAACATATCGGACGAATCGGACGAATTTTTTAAAAATTGTGCTAGGGCCCCGCAGGATGACAAGTATGGTCTACTGGTCGACTTCCGACGACAGCAAAAAAAAAACAAGTAAGCTGATTCACAAGAAGTCCCTTTTGGAATAAGAATTTATTACTACTATCATCCACTTTCCATCCACATTTACGTGAAATTCACGTGTAGGGGAACAGAGGGCATAATGCCCATGTTAAGAAAAAAGCCTTGTTTTTGATTTGAAAAGATTAACTTTAATTTTCGATTGTGTTTGGAAGTTTGGTTTATTTTTTGTGTAAATCTGATAGTTAGAATAACTGGAAGGTCAAAAAAGACCACAAATTTAATGAAGTTCAAGGAGTAGGTTGAAAATTGGATTTCAGATTCAGTAGGGGCATAATGCGCATATGTGTGTACCCAATCGCGCCGTTTGACGTTAAATAAGTGTTTATTGATTCAAGTGCCTCCGAAAGTGTTTGCCAGGTATAAAAACTTCTTTTCTACTTCACAGATGGAAAAATGTATTGCTACGCGCAGTGCTGCCAGATATACTGCAATTCTTGTGAATAGTTAATTAAATCTATATTAAATTTAGGAATTTCAAATATATTCGTTTATATTCAAGTTATGTTTTCCAATACAACATATAAATATCTTTAAAATTGTTATGATGAAACTGCATATACATTTAAACAAATATGAAACATGCTTAGAGATTAACGGACATGGCGCGTTTTGCCCTATCTAGACATGTTTATAAAAAATCGTTCAAAATAACAGAAAAAATAATTAAATAAGGAAATTTTTCGTTTTGTGATGCTTTTCAAGACCAATGTTCATTATTGTAACAGATGTCAGGTAATTTTTTTTTACGATAGATGCCGTAATTTCTTACGAAAGTCATGGCACAAATTGCAAGGAACATGGCTTGAAAAATATTTCTGGATTTTTGCAGGGATTTATCGCATATTTGATGCTAATTTTTTGTTCAAAAGGTTTCTACTGTAGATTAGAAGGGAATTACGTACAGAATTCTTTAAAAAAGTGTATATCTAGCTAGATATTGCAGTGGGGCGTTTTGCCCACACTGGGCATTATACCCCCAGTTCCCCTAAATTATGTGAAAGTAAAATAGCTTTTACCAGGGCATCCTTGATCATCTGTGGTTACACAAAACTCACGTAGAATCGATAGGATGCAACAAAATCTAAATTTATGTGAAAAATCCCGTCACCTCCCACCGTTGGACTCGGAGAGCAAACAAACACGTTCTGTTGGACGCGTTCTGCTTGTGGTTCTAGAAATTTCAAAAATTTTACGTTTATAATTTTCATATTTTTGTAAAAACTCACAGTGTAAATTGTTGCACCTTATTAGAATGTAGTTTAAATTTCCTTTCCAATGGTTATACTTTTGATTGGTTCAAACGAACAAAAAGCACTGAAAATCCGGATACAACCTGACGGTGGATCACAAAAACAGATGAAATTTCAATTTGTAAAAAAATCCGAAAGTAGTCAACTTAGAAAAATTCCAGTAAGTTCAATTTTTGTTGCCTCAAAAATCTAAAGACAACCAAATGTTAGAATTAGAATAAATTTTGTAGTCATATTTTTTCAAAAAACTCTACCACCGCTTCAACAGTTTTTTACTAGCAATCGAATTAAAAGTGGGTTTTTCAGGCTACTTTTTTGAACTAATTGTGACCTTTTTATTAAAAAAATAAAGAAATATTTCTTGGCTTCATGATGAAGACATTAATTTCAGCTTTCATATGCATAAGGTATTTTTTTTTTTTTTTTTTTTTTTTTTGACGTGAAATATATGAACTACAGCCGTTTTCCTGAGGCATTTTTTTCTTTCATGCTGAATTACGAGAAAACTAGTAGCTTTAGGTATATATAATGTTCTAATCATATTTTTCTGATATTACAAGGCTTCTATTGATTGAAGTTTTTTATGAAAATAATTCTAATTCAAACGACTTAAATAGATTTTACTTTTGGAGTGTCAAATTGACACTCTAAGTCGGAAAAGGGAGTTTTTTTGTCCAGGCTTCCACGGTTTGTCGATAAAAAAAAGTAAAGATGCAATATTAAAGAACTTTTGAATTCATTCAGGGTCCCCGAAGAAACTTTTGTTTTTTGAAGCTTCTGAAAAAAGTTACAAGCATTCAAACTTGAATAGTGTTAAATTGACACTCTAATGCGGATGAGGTTTAAAAGATGAAAACAAAACGGAGTTCGTTCGGGATCAGCTAGTATGTAAATACAAATCCTTTCCTTTCCTTGTTTAGTATTATTTTCTCCGATTTCTGTTTTGAACTTGTCCGCGATTTTGTTAGGCAGAGTTGATCTAAGAATCAGGTCATCAGCCAACTTAAATAAAACGAGTATCTAATGGATGTTCAGTAGAGCTAAGCGAGTTAGTTCATTGATAAACAATATATGTAGGTAGGGTGGGTGAGCCCAATTTCACTATATTTTGTCAGAAGTTTTAAGATTGATTTTAAAGTAGACAAAATCTTTAATTCTTAGAAATAATTTTTTTTGGTAAATAAGAAAAATCATTCTACCCCAAATAAATATCAATGAAGCAAAAACAATCTCATGCTTATTGGTTTACTCGCCGAGCGTGAAACAGCAGAAAAGTTATTATCTTTGTAGATATGCTAGGGCTGACTTCGAACAAAAGCCGAATTCCAAAAAAAGGTTTGTCTTCCGAAAGAAAGCTGTACAAAAGCAGTAATTTTGCCATCACCAGTACCCAGCCGATCATTACTTGTTATCACTAAAAATTAACACCTTCATATTCCACGACGTCTACCCGTTTCTGGACGTATGGACCCCGTATAAAACGATATTGGCAGCAAAAAGCGCCTACCAGTAAACCGATCGTCGTTCATTAGGATAAGTCTCTCACGTTCAAGCTTAAAATCGGTGCCAGTGTTTATTTGTCTTTTCTATTTTGAACAATCGAACGAAAATGAAAGTGCTACGAGAACTTTTAGTGTTCTCACTCGGTTTGGCAGTTGTGGTGGCCATCGAGACGACGACTACCCCCGAATCATCCCCGAAGGATGAAGTGGAATCGCGTGGCAGGAAGAGATTCTACCGATTTCTTCTCAGGACTTGTAAGAATTCATCCCCCCTTTCTCGGTTGGAGTGATTCATTTTAGTGAAATGTTTTTTTTTCTCGTTGTGATTCTTCCAGTGACACCGTTGATAACACAAGTGGGAACGCTCCTGTTCATCAAAGCGAAAATCGTGGCCCTGGGAATTTTTTTAGTTGGAATCTACTTCTTTGGGCACAAAATTTGGCCCGGTGGCTTCTGTGGGCACTCAGGCGTATTTGATTCGATTCCGCCGTTTGCCAGTGATGATTATACGCCTTATCACGCCTCGGGTCCCGAATATATCTCCAGCTACCCGGGGCCACCGGAACATTGGTCAGCGTCGTATCCCGGTGCAAGCTCTTCTTCGTACTCTACTGGACCCGGAGCGCCCTCGATTGCTGCCTCGGCGTCCGCGATGGCAGCTGCTGGTTCTAAAAGACGAGGACGCCGGGATGTCGGCCGCCAGGAGGATCAGGAGTTGCTGGAAAATGAGTAAGGCAGATAGTGTGGTTCAGTTTGTGATCTTTTAAAGGGGAATCGTTAAATCGTTTTTATCAGGATCCCAAGTATTTAAAATTCAATTCCAGGAGAACTGTAACATTGAATTCTTTTTATTTACTGTGTTAAATTCGTTCCAAATTTGAATTTAAACACATTTTACAGTCACGTGAATCCATTTTTTGTACTTTATTGCACCTTTGAATGAAAATAACAAAAATCAGAGAAATAAATATAGTCGTAAATGTAGATGCCACTTTTGTGTCGAGTACAAGGCTGGATATGGATACCTTTAATTTTCCAAAAATAAATATTTTAAATGAAGGTTGCCAGATTGCCCGGTGAGAACAATCCGGCCCGGCCCGGTTTCCCGGGTTTCATTGAAAAATGGCCGGATTTTGACTGGATTTCTTAATCTTATTTGGCAAATTAAACAGAAAAAACAACAAACACCTCCAAAACGAAATTTTTTGAGAGTTTTAGAAAAATTATCATGAAAAGTTTTTTGGAAGCCTAAAACGCGATTCAAAATCTATCAATGAGTTTTGATGGAAATTTTTTTTTCTTTCTTGATTTTTGTTCAAGAATTTCTGAGTTTTGACAAAATGTGCCTGAATATCAGTGATTGAAATCCTCACCAATTCTCTCATCAGAGGCTCTCAAAATACACGCTTTGAGACCTCGCATAGTAATACAGGAGACGATACATATACATTAGACTAGTTCACTTTTCGGCTTTTTTCGCTGATCACAACGCCACTTACACGGTTTGATCCTCATTCATTTTCAAGAACTCTGGCCGAATTTGAGCTCATTTGAGTAAGTTTCCAGCGTGCGCTAGAAGTTTTATTGAGAAAAGTCCATTTTTCTGGAAAATTTTCGTAGATGTGTTTTAGCAAGCTGTTGTTAATATAAATTGATAATTTTATAGTGCTCGGTGATTGGTATGACAAGCATTCGTATGCACCTGTTTTAGATAATTGACTAAATCAAACCGAAAAAATTTAAATATTCATAAACTACCAACTTTTACAGAAAATTTACTTACAAGTTAAGAGCTTAAAATCAGTAGTAAATAGAAAAAAAAATTTTTTGATATAAAATTTTCATAAAAAGATAGCCTTATTTATAACCTTTAATTTGATGTATAACACTTAATTATCGCAACAGTACAAGCAAAGATATTCGAACATTCACATCACATTCTTTGAATCATAATGTTGTCTCCATTCAAGTTTTAGCATCATGCAACCTACAAAACGTGGCATCAAGAGGACTTGCTTACAACTTGATTAAAGCGCGCGCTTTTTTTAACTCCTGGCCCCGTCATGGGGTACTTGATTGAATAAAATATCCTTTCTTGTGCACAAGTTGGTGTGGAGCAAACTTTAATGAAAAATATTTTATCAAATCAAATTTGTTGCATAGATATTTGAATAACTTTGCTAGCACTCTTTCGATCATTAAGTGTTATACATCAAATTAAAGGTTATAAATAAGGCTATCTTTTTATGAAAAGTTTATATCGAAAATATTTTTTTCTATTTACTACTGATTTTAAGCTCTCAACTTGTAAGTAAATTTCCTGTAAAAGTTGGTAGTTCACGAATTTTTTAATTTTTTCGGTTTGATTTAGTCAATTATCTAAAACAGGTCCATACGAATGCTTGTCATACCAATCACCGAGCACTATAAAATTATCATTTTATATTAACAACAGCTTGCTAGGAACACATCTACGAAAATTTCCAGAAAAATGGACTTTTTTCAATAAAACTCCTAGCGCACGCCGGAAACTTACTCAAATGAGCTCAAATTTGGCCAGAGTACTTGAAAATGAATGAGGATCAAACCGTGTAAGTGGCGTTGCGATCAACGAAAAAAACCGAAAAGTGAACTAGTCTAATATACATTCATTCAAACCTCCCCCCATGAGGAGGATCTGCTCTGAGAGACACTATTCGTGTGCTGCCCAGGGATGTCAACCTTCCAGATTTTGTCTGGATCTTCCAGACTTTTTGACCTCCGGCCAGACTTTTTTTTTGGTATCCAGACTTCCAGATTTTAAGTATTTCTTCCAGACAATTCCAGACATTTTTTGATTGACAAAGTTTTTTTTTCAAAATTTTAATCTATTTTGGCATTATTGACTACTTTAACTGACTGAGGTGGAGTAGAATTGTTCGAGCTCACTTCGCTCTTATCAATAGCCCGGTGGGTTTTGTTCCCACCGAATGACTCTGACCAAGTTTGAATCATAATCGTCCGAATTCGGACGAAAACTGTCTCGGTCCGAACGTGTTATCCAGTTCGCTCTCAGTTGCGAAGTAGTTCGGACGTGGTATCAGCTTGCTCTGCATTTTGGAATTGTGAAAACAAAGGCTTCGTCCAGGGATAGTTAACTCGAAAGCAAAATGGAACCCAAGCGAGAGAAGACCATCAAACTGCGTTTCGGAAATCAGACTCGGAATCCTACCAATAGTGAAGTTTTTGATTTCTTCCGAAAAAATGAATGGAGTTGTGATAACCTCGACGCGATGTATCGTGAAGATTTCAGTCTTTATGTGAAATTCCAAACGGAAAGTTTTAAGAAAATGGTGTTGGCGAAGCTTGGTGATAAGGTTATTTTTGAATATGCAGACGGCAGTCAAATTAATGTCAGGGTTTCTGAAGCTAGTGGATTATTGAAGTACATTAGAATTTTTGGACTTCCTCCCGAAGTAGAGGACAAGCAAATTTCGACAGTTTTATCAAAGTATGGAAAAATTGAACAAATGGTGCGCGAACGTTATTCTGTGGACTCAGGGTATCCCATTTTGAATGGTGTCAGGGGAATTTACATGGAGGTGGAATCAGAAGTGCCTGCTCAATGGCAGTGACGATACTTCAGGCAGCGAGACGGTGGAACGGAAACATATGATAGTTCCAGCTGGAGGCGAGGATTCTTTACGAGCGCAAGCTAGGTTTTCAAGGTTACGCGGAACAAGAAGTGCCTCATGCGAGTCAACTAGACGAAAGAAATAAAACACTGTTGTGACGTGAAACTACTCGGTGCACTTATCTTGGATAAGTTCATTAGAGTTTGTTAAGCGCACATTATGGATCGTGGGTTGTTTTTTTTAGGGTTAATCAGTTTTTACACATAGTTCCATAACGATTTAAATGAAGATAATTTAAAGGAAATGTAAATTAGGTTTAGTTTTATCTTTAAATAAATAATAAAAAAAAAAACGTGCATACTGGGTGAATTTGGAATCATTTCGTCCCGAACTTATTTCATCACTGGGCTGTGTGAAAAGGCATATTCAAATACAATGCGACCAGCCGGCGGCCATGTGTCATTCTTTTCTTGGTGTTTCCGTGGCATGAAAACACGCGTTCTTGCGTCCCGTCCGCGGAAAGTGACTGTTTTTTCGGAAATTTTTGAGAAGTTTGAGACAGAGAAAGTGCGGTTTCGAAATGGTCAGGTTTGCTGGAATTTTTTTAATATGCCCGAGTCTATTTATTATTTCAATCTGAAACCTGAGACTGAAATGAAAAGACTGATATGATTTCTAAGTCAAAATCCGAAAAACTCAGAAAAAATTGTTTAATGGGCATATTCCCCACTCGAATCAGTTACTAGAAATGAAAACACTGTAATCAATTTACATTTTTTTCTAGTATAAACATCACAAGTAGTTATAAAAAAATCATAATAATGTGCCTACGTAACATTCCAAACTGGATCATCTACATACATCACAACTTATCAAATTTTACGCCAGACACAAACGCTTCAAACTTGCCAAATCAAATCAATACTATTTTTGTTAAAATTCAGCAGCTATGTTGTTATACATATATTGTGAAATTTAGGGCCGGATTAAGCCATCGGGGGGGCCGGGGCAATTTTTTCTCGGGGGGCCCCTATGATTCGATTTTTTTTCAAATGCTATCCTTGAGAATACAAAACATTTTAAACGTGTTAAAGAACTGTAGATGAGTTTAGTATACTGTCTTCAAATAGCCAAGTTGTCTGCGTAGAAGATAGTTTCTGTATTGTCTGGCAAATTAAAATTGTAAATTAATCACTTGCAAACGTTGCGGTGGACCTTAAAAATTTTCCGAAAATGAAAGCTTTGATTCGAGCTGCAAAATGCAAAATTCAATTGATATTTTTTTAATACCCTTATCACCAACTAGAATTCTTCGAAAAATAACCAGCTAGATATATTAAGTGATATATCTAGGAAATATGGGACATCATGACAATTGGGAAGTATCATAAAGGTTTGAAACATAGAATATAAAATAAACTAAATAATAAAATTAAGATTTCATAGAGATACAGATGAAAGAGCTTGATAATTCAAAACTGAAAATCAGGTTATATTTAGAGCCACAGTTCAGTGTCTCAAATCTAAATCCTAATTTGAAATCAAGTTTTGAGAAACTAAATATGAATTATATTTAAAAAAAAAAGAGATTCTGTAACTTTGAAGAAGCCAAATAAGGAATTACACCAAATATGAATATCAATTCTATATCTTTAAAATACAAAAACCTTTTGATGAGATATTTATAAATATGATTCTCATCAGATAAAAACAACTGTTATAAAATTGTCCTTCTAAATGTGACGAAAGTTTCATTCGATGCCCTCAAAGCCAAAAGGGTATAAAAGCAAAAATGGTCGATTAAAAAAATATGTATAGAAGCGAGAATGAGTTAGGCACCTTAAACGAAGATCCCGAGTTCTCAAAATTCAGAAAAACCATGAAAATGAACTTCAGTAACTGAAGAAACAACATAAGACTTGAAAATCTCAATGAATTGTTTCTGGAAAAAGATAAGATTAAAAACATAGTAATATTCATGGTAAGAGCATCACTCAATGATTTTAGCAACTCAACTATGAGATAGTTTATATTATAATTTGAGAATGATCATTTGAAATTGATATGGTTAATTCAGGATATTTCCTATTGTTAAATCAGTTGAAAATGTGTCAATACGAATTAAAGTCTAAGACTGAAATTGGGATGGAAATTCAATAAAGAAACTCTGTACTGTCGATTGGTCCAATTTAAGCAACTAAAGCTTGTTTTAAAGAATTTATTTTCAAAAATAGGTAGAGAAAAGGATTTTAACCCGGATACTGCCCGGGTAAAATTCAATTTTTTTATCAAGCTTCTCTGTACTCTCTTAGCACTGGCTTTGGCAGAATTAGTTGCTATTTTAGTGCAGTAACCATTACTTGGAAAGTTGAAGTTATTATTGTGCTAGACGTTTATATGTTATGAAAATGTGGAGATGTTTTTCTTTATTTTACCTGTTCTGTACAGAATATCCTGACTGACAAGTTTCGATGAAAAAAAAAATGAAAATTTGAGATGTTTCGCATCATGTTCTTTGTAATTTTAGTCAAAAAAAAAATTTTCGAATTCAACTTACATTATTTTTGTCCATATTTTGGGTTGAAAATTTTGAAATTTAATACAAAGATTTTGATATTCTCAGCCCACAAAATGCGGAAAAACTCCGTCACAGCTTACACTAGGGGGCCCCCTTAACTTATGTGAAAGAAAAACGATTCTAGATATAAATCGAGGGTCCCTTTAGTTATGTTTCAAGTTTTCATTCCGATTTTCTAGTTTTGATTTCTTTTCATAGATTTGAAGAAATTGAAGAAGTATGATAAAAGTAATGTTTAAACTTTTTTTCCCTCGGGGGGCCCCCCTGAGCCGGGGGGCCCGGGGCAATTGCCCCCTTTGCCCCCCCCTTAATCCGGCCTTGGTGAAATTGCAAAAGAAATTGAAAAACAGTTTTAGACGTTTCATAGCCATTGAAAAAGTAGACATTGACTAATTCAACGTCGCAATCTAGGCTCTGCTAAACTTGGCTGAGATTTCTCAAAATGGTGTTAGTTGTCTTTAACGAAAACTTTAATCTGAATAGTTATCTAAAAGTGAAATCAGAATATTGATATTCTGAATACATAAACATTGAAACCTACGATGTCTTGTTTAAAATCGTATGTACTCAAGTCATGTTATTTAATGTTACAAAAATTATCTCGACAAGCCTCGTTGGACAAATGCTCGACACGAAAGTTTAAATAATTTGGTTCGCATTCAAGTTATTTTATAAACAAATTAATTCACGCTGTGAAAATATACTTCAAAAGTCGTGCTTAAAATAATTTTTACTTTTACAATTTCTCCTCCGAGGAAAAAATCTAAATCCATTTTTTAACCTGAATTTTTTGCATTACTTGATAGAAAGGTTTTAACAATGAAAAAAGGTTTTTCAATATTACCAATCTAGATATGACTGTATGCAATCAGAAAGGAACAAAATCTTTAACTTTATTTTTTTTTCCAATTTGGATCCCGATAACTTTTAATTTATAATAACAATAATAATAATTTATAACAATGAATCTGCGATTTGAAATAACAATTTCTAAATGAACCTGGATTCCGGAATATAAATTGATAAACAGATGGTTTATATTCTGAACTTTCAATTTTTGATATAACGTATTATTTTAAAATTTTAGTATTGAAATAAGCTTCTCAACACGTGGGTAGGGAGGATAGAAATTCGCTGCATCATTTTTCATAGCCAAACATTGAGATAGTGGTTGATGTGTTTCGATTTCAAGGATTTGTGATGTGCATTACCAACCAAATGCATTCTTATTTTTGAAAAATCACTTATTTTGGCAGAAATTAACCCAATAACTGGATAGAGCTGTTGAAACTTTGCATTTTTTTTTGGAACCGACAAAAGTTCACGTGATATCATTTTTCAAATTTTCTAAAAGGAATGATAAAGCTTAATACAATAGGCAATGGAAGCACAAAATCTGACAGCGATTTTGGGTGAAGTGAAACATAAACAAAGTTGTTATAAAAACTGAAATTATAAATCACTTTTTAAACAATATTTCGTGTGTTTAGGATAAAACGGTGAGTAGATTAAAGTTAATATTAATGTGTTCTCTCATGTCTCTTATTTTGGTGATCGGTTATTGTGTTTGTCAAGCAATAATCGGTTGTTTAAGACTGTGATATTTTTGTGCTGTTTAAAATTGTAATTTTGAAATAGTGATATTTAATTTGAAACAAAAGATTTTGAAAAACTTTCACTACCAAAACCTGCGCAAAGAATGGTTTTATTCATCGATACCTTATTTTAAAAATAATAAACTCACTATTGTCTGTAAAAATGTCCGTCAAACTAAGAACATTTGTTGTTTCAGGAGCAAGCTAAACACATCAAAACGGTAGCATTGGACTTCTCATTTGTTGTGGCTTTCTCTGAAGGAGGTGAAATGATGGTCGCAGGAGGAAAATCTTAAAGCAAATCGTTCCCCAGCACGAAATTTCGTCAATCAAGATTCCGGACAATGTCGGTGTTTGAAAAAAGGACTTGTTAATCAAGAAAATTACCAAATCAAGAAAAATATCTGATTTGAATAAACAATCAAAAAAGGTCCTTAACCAATTTTGTTAATTTAATTTAATTGGATGATTGATGAAATCTCTTGGATTTTCATTGATTTTTTTTTGCAAAATTACATTGAATTTCGTGTACCAATCTGAGCTTTCGATCTTGCCGGCAAGTTTTTTTTTGTGTATTGAGTTCCATAGGGCAGATTTTATGTTTATCATAATAAAGCGAACACTGACCTCGGTTGAAAAGTACTATAATAATTAATTAATGGACACAAATCATACGAAAACATTCAAGTGTTGAATTGAATAAAATTTTCATTATTTTTGACTGCTCGATGCTGAATTGTTCTCCGCGAAATTTGGAGGTAGTTGATGTTTCCTAAATCTTTGTCAGATTGGTTCCTAGCGAACTTTTCCGATCTTCCGAATTAATAAATCGTGATTCTAGGTTCATGGCACTTTTTACCGGTGAGTTATATGCATGCCGCCCAATGATTTTTGCTCTCACAAGATGTTTTGAAGGGTTGGCACGTATTTTTTGCAAAAAATACGAAGAAATGGAAAGAAAAACATTAATGAACGCATAGTTCGGATCTTAATCTGCACTTTTATCATCATTTTATCTATTCACATGCCTTTTTTAATTGAAGTTTTTCAACAGCAAAATATTTCCTTTTGAAGTCTTCAAATTTTCATGAATTTCACTCCGCACTTTAAAGGGCAAATACAAGTTTTTATTTTCAACTAGAAGCATGATCCCCATATACGCAATACGAGAAAACTGAAAAATCTATCCATTCTAAACTGACAAAATTTTATTTCCTTTGTTTACATTTTTGTCACCCAATACTGAAAAGTTCACAGTTGGCAGCAGCGCAGCTATTCCGCCTCCTATAACCCAAAGAAAATAAAAGAATCAATGTTTACATTGGTCGGTGAAATGATAAGAAAAATTTGATGTTCGGGCGTTTTTTTTCGTTTTTCGATTCTATTCTCCCCGACTAGCTCAACACTACAATGTTCCAGACATTTATACCCATTTCCAGACATTTCGGCCCAATTGTTCCAGACATTTTTTGAAAAAAGGTGGCAACCCTGGTGCTGCCCCGAACAAACTCTCTCAACGTTCGGTTGCTACATGATGCATGAAGAAGACGAGGCACACATACTCATTAACGTTATTGAATTTGATGAACTGGATGGACTCAAGCCGATAGCTGTCGTTGAGGAGAACATCTTCAACCTCGCCGCAAAGGTTGAGGCAACAACGACACAACCGAGCGAATTGCATTGCATAGGCCCGAAACGTATGGAGCAAGGAGGGGGGAGGAAAAAGAAACGAAAACACAAGCTGTCTGTGTGCGGTTGCTGTGCAATAATAGCAACAGCAGAAAAACCTCGGGTATTCGATCCAGGCACAAACGAAGAGACTCGGGTTTGCTGTGCCTTTTGAATTCGGTTCCCTCGAGAATGTAACAGGAGATGAGTGAGAGACATTCGTTTGGTTTTTTGGATTCGCTGCCTCGAATGTATATTGCTTCGTGAAGCGGGCCATGTTGAGAGCGTATGCATCATCAGTTTTGTCGTTTTCGCTGCCTCAAAGCAACCTTTGCTTCCGAGCAGAGATGCCAATGTGCCTGATTTTTCAGGCGTTGCCTGATTTTTCGAGGCTCTGCCTGACAACCTGATAAGCCATTGATTTTCCCTGATTTTTGAAAATATGCCTGATTTTGCCTGATTTTTGCGAATGTCATGAAAAAGGGGTAGTAAGGAACTGGAATAGGTACCATAGCTGAAGTGAAAAAGTGAAAATGTGGCTGAATCAAAGCAATCGAAAGATTCCCGTTAATTCTTATTGAAAAAGATAATTGAAGGAATTGCTTTGATGCAACAGAATTATTCAACTAAGTAGGCTCACAACACATATTGAAAATGTGGAGCGATGACCAAAAAAAAAAGGTCATCACTTTGAGCGAAATTTCCGTTACTTTTACGTAGTTTGATTTTGCCTGATTTTTATTTCGCAAGTTCCCTGATTTTTGAAAATAAATGTTGGCAACCCTGCTTCCGAGTAAAGCGTTGAGCGAGAGAAGGTTGATCAATTCATTCTCAACCAAATACAACCACTGCTGAATATTGCCCAGATTTATGGTCGTCAATTTGAAATCGAATGCCCGGATTTTGCAAAGTTTTTCCATAAAAATTGCCCGGTTTGTTCGGCCCGGATACGTGCTGAAAAAATTCTGGCAACCTTATTTTAAATACATTTATTAGGGGGTTAGCGGAAAGTGTTATGTCGAATTCCGGAAAGGACCATACATATTAGACAAATCCATGGACAATCGGACTTGATCTAGGGGTGACGAAGAGAGCTGAAAATTATGATTTTCATACCTTAGAAAATCATCTGGGGGGAGTGATCGGCAAAAGAAATAAAAAAAAACTCAAAATTTCAATGACATAAAAATGCAAAAAAAAAACGTCCATATCTGTTGTTTTCACCACGAAAAGGTTGGCAAAAAATTGACTTTCTGGGACTTTCGGATTTTCCAGAAAACTAATGGTTCAGTGTTGTCGAATAAAGTAAATAATAAATCATGCCAAACACATGTTAACCATTAGAATGTTTATAATAAGGTTGCCAGAATTTTTTCAGCACGTATCCGGGCCGGACGAATCCGGGAAATTAAAAAAAAAAACCTGGCAAAACCCAAGGCATGCAATATGCGGGCAAATTTTGTCATACCCAGAAATTACTTGACAGAAATCAAGAAACAAAAATTTGAAAGCAACATTTTCATCAAAATTTATCGACAGATTTTTAACCGTATTTTAGGCTTCCAAAAAACCTTTCATAATTATTTTTGCAAAACTTCCTCGAAAATTTTTTTTTTTTTGGAGCCACAAATAAACAAATTTACATCATTTTTTTTGTTTGATTTGCTAAATAAAGTGAAAAAATCCGCGCAAATTCAGGTCTTTTTTTAAATGAAATCCGTGCAACAGGGCCGTTCCCAAACTTTGTATTAAATATCCGGGCAAACCCGGATAAAACCGAGCGATGTGGCAACCATAGTCTATAAGGCATCTTAACCATTATTTTTCACTAGGATGGTGTTGTCATTAATCCATCGGGTGATCGTAAAAATAATCGAAAACCGAAAATAAGAACAAATTCAATTCTACTTACACATTATACCGAGATGTAATCCAAAAACAATCAAAATATGCAAAAATGCTCAAAATGAAAAAACTGAGATAAGATTTTTAATATTTTTGTCCATTTTTTTATATATATTTCTTTCGATTTGTCATATCTATGTAACTGACAATCACAAAAACGACAGAAATGACAAAAATGACAAAAATGACAAAAATGACAAAAATGAAAAAAAATGACAAAAATGACAAAAATGACAAAAATGACAAAAATGACAAAAATGACAAAAATGACAAAAATGACAAAAATGACAAAAATGACAAAAATGACAAAAATGACAAAAATGACAAAAATGACAAAAATGACAAAAATGACAAAAATGACAAAAATGACAAAAATGACAAAAATGACAAAAATGACAAAAATGACAAAAATGACAAAAATGACAAAAATGACAAAAATGACAAAAATGACAAAAATGACAAAAATGACAAAAATGACAAAAATGACAAAAATGACAAAAATGACAAAAATGACAAAAATGACAAAAATGACAAAAATGACAAAAATGACAAAAATGACAAAAATGACAAAAATGACAAAAATGACAAAAATGACAAAAATGACAAAAATGACAAAAATGACAAAAATGACAAAAATGACAAAAATGACAAAAATGACAAAAATGACAAAAATGACAAAAATGACAAAAATGACAAAAATGACAAAAATGACAAAAGTGACAAAAATGACAAAAATGACAAAAATGACAAAAATGACAAAAATGACAAAAATGACAAAAATGACAAAAATGACAAAAATGACAAAAATGACAAAAATGACAAAAATGACAAAAATGACAAAAATGACAAAAATGACAAAAATGACAAAAATGACAAAAATGACAAAAATGACAAAAATTACAAAAATGACAAAAATGACAAAAATGACAAAAATGACAAAAATGACAAAAATGACAAAAATGACAAAAATGACAAAAATGACTAAAAAGACAATGACAAAAATGACAAAAATGACAAAAATGACAAAAATGACAAAAATGACAAAAATGACAAAAATGACAAAAATGACAAAAATGACAAAAATGACAATAATGACAAAAATGACAAAAATGACAAAAATGACAGAAATGACAAAAATGACAAAAAAGACAAAAATGACAAAAAAGACAAAAATGACAAAAAAGACAAAAAAGACAAAAAAGACAAAAAAGACAAAAATGACAAAAATGACAAAAATGACAAAAATGACAAAAATGACAAAAATGACAAAAATTACAAAAATGACAAAAATGACAAAAATGACAAAAATGACAAAAATGACAAAAATGACAAAAATGACAAAAATGACAAAAATGACAAAAATGACAAAAATGACAAAAATGACAAAAATGACAAAAATGACAAAAATGACAAAAATGACAAAAATGACAAAAATGACAAAAATGACAAAAATGACAAAAATGACAAAAATGACAAAAATGACAAAAATGACAAAAATGACAAAAATGACAAAAATGACAAAAATGACAAAAATGACAAAAATGACAAAAATGACAAAAATGACAAAAATGACAAAAATGACAAAAATGACAAAAATGACAAAAATGACAAAAATGACAAAAATGACAAAAATGACAAAAATGACAAAAATGACAAAAATGACAAAAATGACAAAAATGACAAAAATGACAAAAATGACAAAAATGACAAAAATGACAAAAATGACAAAAATGACAAAAATGACAAAAATGACAAAAATGACAAAAATGACAAAAATGACAAAAATGACAAAAATGACAAAAATGACAAAAATGACAAAAATGACAAAAATGACAAAAATGACAAAAATGACAAAAATGACAAAAATGACAAAAATGACAAAAATGACAAAAATGACAAAAATGACAAAAATGACAAAAATGACAAAAATGACAAAAATGACAAAAATGACAAAAATGACAAAAATGACAAAAATGACAAAAATGACAAAAATGACAAAAATGACAAAAATGACAAAAAAGACAAAAATGACAAAAATGACAAAAATGACAAAAAAGACAAAAAAGACTAAAATGACAAAAATGACAAAAATGACAAAAATGACAAAAATGACAAAAATGACAAAAATGACAAAAATGACAAAAATGACAAAAATGACAAAAATGACAAAAATAACAAAAATGACAAAAATGACAAAAATGACAAAAATGACAAAAATGACAAAAATGACAAAAATGACAAAAATGACAAAAATGACAAAAATAACAAAAATGACAAAAATGACAAAAATGACAAAAATGACAAAAATGACAAAAATGACAAAAATGACAAAAATGACAAAAATGACAAAAATAACAAAAATGACAAAAATGACAAAAATGACAAAAATGACAAAAATGACAAAAATGACAAAAATGACAAAAATGACAAAAATGACAAAAATGACAAAAATGACAAAAATGGCAAAAATGACAAAAATGACAAAAATGACAAAAATGACAAAAATGACAAAAATGACAAAAATGACAAAAATGACAAAAATGACAAAAATGACAAAAATGACAAAAATGACAAAAATGACAAAAATGACAAAAATGACAAAAATGACAAAAATGACAAAAATGACAAAAATGACAAAAATGACAAAAATGACAAAAATGACAAAAATGACAAAAATGACAAAAATGACAAAAATGACAAAAATGACAAAAATGACAAAAATGACAAAAATGACAAAAATGACAAAAATGACAAAAATGACAAAAATGACAAAAATGACAAAAATGACAAAAATGACAAAAATGACAAAAATGACAAAAATGACAAAAATGACAAAAATGACAAAAAAGACAAAAATGACAAAAATGACAAAAATGACAAAAATGACAAAAATGACAAAAATGACAAAAATGACAAAAATGACAAAAATGACAAAAATGACAAAAATGACAAAAATGACAAAAATGACAAAAATGACAAAAATGACAAAAATGACAAAAATGACAAAAAAGACAAAAAAGACAAAAAAGACAAAAATGACAAAAATGACAAAAATGACAAAAAAGACAAAAATGACAAAAATGACAAAAATGACAAAAATGACAAAAATGACAAAAATGACAAAAATGACAAAAATGACAAAAATGAAAAAAATGACAAAAATGACAAAAATGGCAAAAATGAAAAAAATGACAAAAATGACAAAAATGACAAAAATGACAAAAATGACAAAAATGACAAAAATGACAAAAATGACAAAAATGACAAAAATGACAAAAATGACAAAAATGACAAAAATGACAAAAATGACAAAAATGACAAAAATGACAAAAATGACAAAAATGACAAAAATGACAAAAATGACAAAAATGACAAAAATGACAAAAATGACAAAAATGACAAAAATGACAAAAATGACAAAAATGACAAAAATGACAAAAATGACAAAAATGACAAAAATGACAAAAATGACAAAAATGACAAAAATGACAAAAATGACAAAAATGACAAAAATGACAAAAATGACAAAAATGACAAAAATGACAAAAATGACAAAAATGACAAAAATGACAAAAATGACAAAAATGACAAAAATGACAAAAATGACAAAAATGACAAAAATGACAAAAATGACAAAAATGACAAAAATGACAAAAATGACAAAAATGACAAAAAAGACAAAAAAGACAAAAATGACAAAAATGACAAAAATGACAAAAAAGACAAAAAATGACAAAAATGACAAAAATGACAAAAATGACAAAAATGACAAAAATGACAAAAATGACAAAAATGACAAAAATGACAAAAATGACAAAAATGACAAAAATGACAAAAATGACAAAAATGACAAAAATGACAAAAATGACAAAAATGACAAAAATGACAAAAATGACAAAAATGACAAAAATGACAAAAATGACAAAAATGACAAAAATGACAAAAATGACAAAAATGACAAAAATGACAAAAATGACAAAAATGACAAAAATGACAAAAATGACAAAAATAGCGAAAATGACAAAAATTACAAAAAATACAAAAATGACAAAAATTACAAAAATTACAAAAATTACAAAAATTACAAAAATGACAAAAATTACAAAAATTACAAAAATTACAAAAATTACAAAAATGACTTCCGCAAAAAAGGGGTCAGTTGAAAAATGAAAAAAAAATTCTGAATTATGGTTTTATTTTTATCATAAGAAATTTTAACCTGAAATATCTTGAAAAATGTACATTTGAAAAATCTGCAAACAAATATTGTATTTTGAAGTCGCAAAAATGAATCGTATTTAAAAAAATTTTTGTAACATCTGAAGCCTCCCAGGGCAAATTTAACGAAAATAATTCCCTTGAGATACAAATTCAGAAAAAAATTAAAAATTTTATGGATCTTTTTTTATTTGCAATTAAAAAAATGTTTTTTTGTTTTTTAGCATATTCTCTATTGGAAACGACTCATACCTTCAGGCTTTAAGAAGTTTTTTTTTTTCGTTTGACTCGAATTTGGTAATCCTTCAAAAATTATTCTCAATTTCTCACTGCAATGTTAAGCGATATTTATCTCAGAAAAATTGTATGTTTGGATTGAGTTTCAATTTTATAACAAAAATATTTTTTTTAATATTTTACAAAATTTGCTCTAGGGAGCAGTGAGCTCGAAAATTCAGCAAAAAGAGGCGGCGAGACAAACAAGTTTGAAAACCACTGCTCTTGTGTACGAATCTTGCAAAAAAAAACTTTTCTTCCGATAAGTTTAATTCATTTTATCAAAATTTTATCTAGATTTGCACTTACAGGACAACTTATCGTCAAAAATTTTTACCGCTTCTCGCGAATTTCCGCGCATTCCAAGAAAATTACCAAAAAAAATTTTCCCAAACTTTTGGCTTTAACACAATCGTCGCCAAGATTGGGTTACACAAAGTACGTCTAAATTTCAAAAGTCAAAAACAAATTTGGAGATATTCTTTTTATTCAAAATTATCCCGGATTATAACCTTATTCTTTTCTGTTCTGTAGTTCTGTAAAGTTGGACATTTTATGAGTAGGAGAGGAACGTGTTAAAAGAGTATTTATTCAAAAAAATGTACTTAATAATTTAAAAAAATATCTGAAAATCTCGAAGGTTAAACAGCTTTTTCAGCATACTTCCCGATTAAATTCCCAACAAATTAAATTATGTTCGAGGATAAACTCATCCGTGTAATAATAATGCTGGATTTAAAGTTATTGTCTTTTTATTTCAAAAAACATTTCAAACTGTGTATACAAAAAAAAACAACGAGTCTTCCCAAAGTATCAGTACCACCTTCAATGTTCACCTTTTTGTGACGTGAATTCATTCATTTGCGATCGTATTTTGAAAAGACTCTTTGGAACATAAATGAATTTTATTTTATAGCACAAGAAAGCACTATTTGTTGGCTTCATACTGTATAGTTTGGTTTACGAAACAGTTCCAAATTAATTGTTCTGCAAATGTTGTCGAAATTAACACTTTTTTAATCACAAATATAGGGTTCAAGACCATGAAAAATACGCGAAAAAGTTTTTTCCTTTTTTCTTCGGTTTTTGTCAAAATGATTAATTTTTTATTCGATAACGGATAAAATCACTTGCATGCGATAAAAACGCGCAGAATCTGTCTTTTGGAATTCAAATACCAGGTTTAAAACAATCTGTTTTTTTTTTTTCAAATTTATAGAATGTACTGGACCGATCAGCTGACGGAGCTGGGCTTCCGCTTCCTGGGGGTGGACACCCGTGCCTGCCGGAAGCGCTTTGTGTGCGAGTTTGACTTCCACTCGCGCCAGAATCCGATTCTGCTGTTCGTGACACGTGCCATGGGGTAAGTGACTTCAATGCTTGGTGGATTTCACTGGAGCGACGAACCTGCCTAATGCAGAAAAAATTAACAACTTTTCTTTCTCAGTCGCGACATCTTCCACAACTACCGAGATGCATCGGATGAGAAGGCCCGATCGTACCGGGACTGTGGTCGAATCTATGCCGAGTGTGCCGTTCCGAAGCGTCCAACGAGGCCGGTTTCTCACCGAAGGAAGGGACTTCCGACGACGACCACAACAGAAGAACCGGAAGAACAAGTGGACCAGGAACAGGAGGAAGCTGAGCACGATCAAGAGAACGAAATTGATCGTAGCTTTGGCCAGCAGACCGAATGGCGCCCAATAGCTTCGGATCCGGTCAACAGACTGATTCTGAGGCGTTACGAACCGAAAGACGGCAGCACGAATCAAAAGCACTGAACCGTGGGAAGTGCGTGTTTGAGCTTGAATGCCCAGACGATGAATGAGTTATTTGATGAATGAATGTGATCCAATTATTTATTGTTAGTTTTTAAGGTCCAAATGTCGTTCAATTATTGCAATGAGCAACTTTCTCAAACCGATGAAATTAAAATAAATCCAATAATGAAGTTTAGTTTTCCTTTTGATTCCGAAACGAAACATGATAACATTGAAATTAGTCTTGGTGAGTTCATTGCTGTTGATGTTTACTACTTCCGGAAACTGCGAATTATACGATTTTCCAGCACTAGATGCTGTCAATCCGAATCTCAGCTTTCTTTTGAAGCATTGTAAGTATGATTGAAATAAATCCTAAATTTAGACGCCAGAATTTCGCTTCTGAAGTTTAAAATTCCTCAAATTGAGATTGTTTATTTTTCAGGGAGTTTTTTACTGACGGCAGTTGCCCCATTGTTGGCGCTCAAGATTGGCTCATTTCTGATGTTTATTTTCATCTCGGCACTGTATCTGTACCCTAATAGACTCGTGCCGGGTTCTGGTCTTGGAATTGACAGTCCCAGTAATTACAGTGAATGTTGACAAAAAATTAGCTTTGATAAAATGGAGCAAAGATCAACTGAAATTTTGGTCAGATCAGCGTGGTTCCCAATAAGTATAAAAATTGAAAATGAAAAAAATGTATAGATATATTTCTAAAGACGATTTTTATCATTGTTTTAGTTAAAATGCTGCTTCCGATGCTGCAAGCAATCCAGTTGATACAACTGATGATTGTGGTTTTTGTGCTGGTAGCTTCAGGAACGTCGCTCTGCATGGTGAGAGATTGCTTCAGCTATTTGGAGGAACCAACCGAGATTAAGCTTACTGTAGGCTAAATTCATATAAATTTTTGCTGTCGAATAAATATCTAACGAGAATGTTTAGTCTAACGATTTTTGTTTTTTATTTATGGATTCGTATTTCAATATTATTGAATATTTACATTAAATTAGTCGGAAATTTATAAAAATTTCTAACAAAAGGATTCAAATGACAAAAAACTAGACAAAATTGATTAAAAAGATAGCAAACAAAAAAACAATGTTCTTGATCTGTATGTAAAACAAATCAACAATAGTGATTCAAAATACGATATGAAAATTAAACAGAAGGAAGACAAAAATGAAACGAGAAAAAGACAAAAAAAACATGGAAATGAATAAAAAAAAAACAAACATTAGTCAAAAATTAAACAAAGATAAAATCATGTAATATAAGACTAAATATAGCAAAAAATAAGCAAAATTAGCCTGCTCTAGGAAAAAAAATATACGAAAACAGAGAAAAATCTGGAAAAAATTATCTACAATTGCTTAAAAAAGGAAAACAACAATAAAAAATTAATAAAACAACTCGATAAAAATGCGACAAAACTAAACACGAACCAACAAAAATAGAAAAATGAAGTAATCATTGTGAACATTTGAAAAAATAAAGAGAAAAACTAGAAGAAGAAATACAGACAGAAATGAGACAAAAATGTAAAATCATAAAAAAAAATAGAATAAGAGATAAGTCGAAAATCCAAGAAGAAAAAATCAAATTCAAAATAACTTTAAAATAGAGCAAATATGTGATAAAATAGAAACAGAAACAGATTAAACATGAGACATAAATTAGATAAAAATGGTAAAAATAAGACAAAAAAATTATAAAAATGCAAAAAAAACCAACAGAAATTAACAGTAAGAAACATGAAAAATAAAATAACAAATATACAAAAAAGCACATAATGAAAAAAAATAAGGCAGAAATGAATAAAAAAACACAAATATAAGGGCAAAAATAACACAAAAATCAGATAAATATAAAACAAAAAAGGAAACAAAAATAAAACATAAACAGAATAGTAATAAAACAAAGCAAAAAGAAAAATGAATGAAATATCAAATAAAAATAAGACAAAGAAACAAGAATAAAAAGTTCTAAATTATGCTAAATATAAGATCAATACGAAACAAATGTAAATAAAACAACAGTGAAACCAAAATATCAAAAAAAAAAACAACACAGAACTAACAAAAAAAAACGAAAACTAGATGGGGCAAAAATAAACAAGACCAAAATTTTAAAAAAATTAGCCAGCAGTGAAAAAAAACCAAAAATGGTAAAAATGACAAAAATGACAAAAATGACAAAAATGACAAAAATGACAAAAATGACAAAAATGACAAAAATGACAAAAATGACAAAAATGACAAAAATGACAAAAATGACAAAAATGACAAAAATGACAAAAATGACAAAAATGACAAAAATGACAAAAATGACAAAAATGACAAAAATGACAAAAATGACAAAAATGACAAAAATGACAAAAATGACAAAAATGACAAAAATGACAAAAATGACAAAAATGACAAAAATGACAAAAATGACAAAAATGACAAAAATGACAAAAATGACAAAAATGACAAAAATGACAAAAATGACAAAAATGACAAAAATGACAAAAATGACAAAAATGACAAAAATGACAAAAATGACAAAAATGACAAAAATGACAAAAATGACAAAAATGACAAAAATGACAAAAATGACAAAAATGACAAAAATGACAAAAATGACAAAAATGACAAAAATGACAAAAATGACAAAAATGACAAAAATGACAAAAATGACAAAAATGACAAAAATGACAAAAATGACAAAAATGACAAAAATGACAAAAATGACAAAAATGACAAAAATGACAAAAATGACAAAAATTACAAAAATGACAAAAATGACAAAAATGACAAAAATGACAAAAATGACAAAAATGACAAAAATGACAAAAATGACAAAAATGACAAAAATGACAAAAATGACAAAAATGACAAAAATGACAAAAATGACAAAAATGACAAAAATGACAAAAATGACAAAAATGACAAAAATGACAAAAATGACAAAAATGACAAAAATGACAAAAATGACAAAAATGACAAAAATGACAAAAATGACAAAAATGACAAAAATGACAAAAATGACAAAAATGACAAAAATGACAAAAATGACAAAAATGACAAAAATGACAAAAATGACAAAAATTACAAAAATTACAAAAATGACAAAAATGACAAAAATGACAAAAATGACAAAAATGACAAAAATGACAAAAATGACAAAAATGACAAAAATGACAAAAATGACAAAAATGACAAAAATGACAAAAATGACAAAAATGACAAAAATGACAAAAATGACAAAATGACAAAAATGACAAAAATGACAAAAATGACAAAAATGACAAAAATGACAAAAATGACAAAAATGACAAAAATGAAAAAAATGACAAAAATGACAAAAATGACAAAAATGACAAAAATGACAAAAATGACAAAAATGACAAAAATGACAAAAATGACAAAAATGACAAAAATGACAAAAATGACAAAAATGACAAAAATGACAAAAATGACAAAAATGACAAAAATGACAAAAATGACAAAAATGACAAAAATGACAAAAATGACAAAAATGACAAAAATGACAAAAATGACAAAAATGACAAAAATGACAAAAATGACAAAAATGACAAAAATGACAAAAATGACAAAAATGACAAAAATGACAAAAATGACAAAAATGACAAAAATGACAAAAATGACAAAAATGACAAAAATGACAAAAATGACAAAAATGACAAAAATGACAAAAATGACAAAAATGACAAAAATGACAAAAATGACAAAAAATGACAAAAAATGACAAAAATGACAAAAATGACAAAAATGACAAAAATGACAAAAATGACAAAAATGACAAAAATGACAAAAATGACAAAAATGACAAAAATGACAAAAATGACAAAAATGACAAAAATGACAAAAATGACAAAAATGACAAAAATGACAAAAATGACAAAAATGACAAAAATGACAAAAATGACAAAAATGACAAAAATGACAAAAATGACAAAAATGACAAAAATGACAAAAATGACAAAAATGACAAAAATGACAAAAATGACAAAAATGACAAAAATGACAAAAATGACAAAAATGCAAAAATGACAAAAATGACAAAAATGACAAAAATGACAAAAATGACAAAAATGACAAAAATGACAAAAATGACAAAAATGACAAAAATGACAAAAATGACAAAAATGACAAAAATGACAAAAATGACAAAAATGACAAAAATGACAAAAATGACAAAAATGACAAAAATGACAAAAATGACAAAAATGACAAAAGTTACAAAAGTTACAAAAGTTACAAAAGTTACAAAAGTGACAAAAGTGACAAAAGTGACAAAAGTGACAAAAGTGACAAAAGTGACAAAAGTGACAAAAGTGACAAAATGACAAAAATGACAAAAATGACAAAAACGACAAAAATGACAAAAATGACAAAAATGACAAAAATGACGAAAATGACAAAGATGACAAAAATAAAAAAATAATGACAAAAATGAAAAAAACTTGTATCCAATAGAGGGTTTTATTGTATGCTTTGAATTATAAATTGGTTATTTTTCTTCTTTTTTGGAAAATTTTTCTTTGAATTTAAAACCTGTTCAATTTATACGAAAAGCTTTTATGCGAACCAATTGAATACCAACCTGACCGTGCGCCGAACTGTCAGTTGAGTCTTCTTCTTGCCCTTATCGGTCACACATTTTTCTGCGGTTCTCCTCGACTGGCTCGCGTGATAATTTGGAAGCAATTTTCTCGGATTTTGAGGGCCCAGACAAACGTGCTTCGACATTCCATCTATCGGAATGTGTTCCCGGTGGACGGGTCTATTGCTGGCCTTAGCCATTTTTGCGGTTCCTAGCCGGGCCAGTGAGGTTTTCGGTTGCGGCGGCTTCATCAAAAATGCCAACTCCGATCTCGACTTCAGCAAAGTGGAAGTGGGGCTGTAAGTACCTTTCTGATTCAATTTTAATCTAATTAACGGGAGTTACGAAATTTCGTTGAATGTGAGATGTATTGAATCATATTTGGTTCGTATGGTTTTAGGTTTAATCAGAAGGGCAGTTTGAAAATCAAAACGGACTGCTCCCCCTCGAATGGTTACTACTTCATTCCGCTGTACGATAAGGGGGATTACCTGCTCAAGGTGATTCCTCCACCGGGTTGGAGTTTTGAACCGGAACAGGTTGCGATCAAGTTCGATGGGGTATCGGACATTTGCAGTCTGGGAAAGGATGTGAATTTCATCTTCAAGGGTTTCGGCATTACCGGTAAGGTGGAAGTCTTCCAACAAACGACTGGAGCCAAGGGGGTGCAGGTGGAGTTGCGGTCCGAATCGAACACCAAGATCGGCCAAACGTTTACCGATTCCAATGGAGTCTTTTCGTTTACGCCCATCAAATCTGGTTAGTCACTTAAATGGAATTATATTGAAATTTTTATATTGAATATTGAAATTCTTATCTTTTGAAACAGGAAAATATGTCATCAAAGTGAAGCACGACAAGTGGCGCTTCGTTAAGGAGGACCTGCAGGTAACGGTAACAACCGGCAACACCGAGATCCCACCAAAGTCCCTGATGGTTTCCGGTTTCGATGTGGAGGGCAGCGTTTCGAGTGATGGTCAACCTTTTGCGAACGTTGGCTTTCTGCTGTACGCCGAAAAGGACGCCCCTACGATGGTGGCATGCTCTTCGGAAGGTATCCCTGCGGTGCGTGGAACCGATCCCAAATACAATGCTTCCCCTCGATGCTTCGTGGAAGCATCTAAAGCCGGAACATTCGTTTTTCCTGGGGTATCTTCTGGAAAGTATCGAATTGTACCGTACTTTAGTCAGAAAGCAATCAAATTCCACATCAGACCGGAGGCTTTGGAAATCGAAGTGGTCCGAGATAGTTTTAAGCTGAGGGAGAACTTTGAGATTACCGGATTTAGCGTCAGTGGAAAAGTGCTACAGGCAATTGGAGGATCAGGAGTTGCCAATGCCAAGGTTAAACTGAACGGAAAGGAAATTGCCACGACTGGTGCTGACGGTAGTTATACTTTGGACAATATTCAATCTGGAACGTATACTATTCAGGTATCGGCAAACGATTTGCACTTCAAGGATCGAATCGTTAAGATTACTCTCAGCAATCCGGAGCTTCCCGATGTCATCGTTTCCGGTTTTAAGGTATTCCTATTCAAATTTTTTTTTTCTTAGTTCTGGTTTTAAATCTTCATTTTTTGTATTTGTTTCTGTACTCTAAATATTCTCCTAATCCCGAAATTTTGGATCTGAATTCGATCATTTCCGATAAGTGTAAAATTTTCCCGTTCAAACAAAATTTCGGGTTTTGATGCCAGGAACGACTATGACTTTATTATATTTCTACTGAACTTAGCAGAATTTTTGTTTTCAAAGCATTGAATCTCTAAGAATCATTTACTAAATGACTTGACTCAAGTTCAGCACTTACATTTCATATCACTAAATCATCTCGTAAATTTCGAATTCAGTTCGCCAAATTCTTCGAAAACCTCTTCCTCTGTGTTTGAACAACATTTTGATATGTGTGGTTTGTTTCAGGTTTGTGGTCAAGTAATTTCCAAACAAACGCACCGAGTTTCCATCGCCGATAAGGGCTCATCGTTCCACGTGGAAGTTTCGACCAAGCCAGATTCAGCAGGGGAATGGTGTACCTTCCTCGAAAATGGCCACTACTCGGTTCAGGTTTTGACGAGTGAACAAGAACAGGCCGCTGGTGTCCAATTCTTCCCGCTAGTTCAATCGATTCACGTTGATCGATCTCCCTTGAGCGGAATTATTTTCTCGCAGCTTCGCGCCACTGTTTCCGGTGAAGTTCGTTGCCTCGCTGACGCCGGCAACAGTTGTACCGATGACATTACCATCACTTTGGCTTCGCTAGATTCGAACGGAAATCCTACTGGTCAACAGATTAAGTCCGAGCTTCAAGGTGGAAAGTATGCGTTCGCAAATGTGCTTCCCGGAAGTTATGAAGCAAGCGTTCCGAAAACGAAACTTTGCTGGCAATCAAACACGGTACGGATTAATGTTAAATCTACTCAAGAAACCGTTCCTGCCTTCGTTCAGAACGGTTATCTGGTATCCTTGATAGCAAGTCACTCTGCCAAGATGAATTATAAGCAACAAAGCAATGAAGAAAACGTGAAAACCGAAGAAATGACTCTTAAAGCAGGTGTGAACAGCTTCTGTGTCAAAAAGGCTGGAACCTACGACGTTAGCTTCTCGGGATGTCACAAATACGACGAAAGTGTTCCAAGGATATTTGATACCCAATCTTCAGCTCCTCTGTACGTCAATGCCATTAAGCATCGGAACACCGTTAAAATTCTAGCAGAAGAAAAGAGTACTTACAAAACTAAACTCTCTTCCGGAGAAACCATCGAATTCCAATTAACCACCGAGCGCACCGGTTCCCACCACATTTATTACCACGACTTTTTCCTCGAACAAGGGGAAAAACTGACCCTAAACCCCATCAGCGACATCATGCTGTTCCATCCCACCGAACTAGAAATCGCCGGTGGTTCCGACTGCACCGAAGTGCCAACTAAAATAGTTGCCAACAAGGGTTTACTGATCAACGGCAAAACGAATCCACCCATCAAGGAGGCCAAAATTACGCTTCTTTTCCCGAAAAATCCGGAACTATCTCCATTGGTTGAGCAAACCAACGAGCGAGGAGAGTTCCGCTTTGGACCCATTGATTCTGGCTTGATAGTGGAACTGTCGGCCGAGAAGGAATCTTACGTGTTCTCGGCCTTTGATCGAGCTACTAATAGTTTTAGCGGCCATAAGCTTTGTGAGATCATTGTAACCGTTAAGGATGATGCCGGAAATCGTTTGCCGGGAGTGTTGCTGTCCCTGTCCGGTGCCGAAAGCTATCGAAAGAATCTGGTTACAGGTGAGTAGTGAGAGTGAGTAGTGAGAGGATTGTTTTAACTAACGATGCGTGTTGTCCAACGCTTGTAGCATATAACAAACAATTTTTCCTTCGTTACATTTGCAGGTGAAGACGGTACCATCAAGTTCCACTCCCTTTCTCCCAGTGAATACTATCTGCGGGCGATGATGAAGGAGTATGACTTTAAGCCGAACTCGAAACTGATCGAGGTCAAGGAAGGCGCCACGGTGATGGAAGAGCTTCGTGGAACAAGAACCGCATTCTCGATATTCGGTTCCATCACCTCTCTCAATGGGGAACCTTTCCAATCGGTAACCGTAGAGGCTGTGACCGACGATCAATGCGGAAACCATCTGGAAGAAGCCACCAGCGAATTCAACGGCCAGTACAGGATCAGAGGTCTGCACCCAGGATGCCAGTATCGTGTTCGTGTGCGAACTGTTGGTTCAAACGTCGATCGTTCGATCCCTCGGGAAAAACTGATCACCATCGAAAAGGGAGATGTTCGTGACGTAAACATGATCGCCATCAGCCCTATCACGTTTGTCGATGTCACGGTTCGAGTGCTAGCTTCCGAAAACGATTATTACAAAACTCTCAAGATCTACCTGTATAAAAAGGGTAGCGATACACCGGTCCACTCGCAGCGAATCGAATCTCCGCTGAATCCCAAATCCAAATTCAACCCCGGCATAATGGTGTTCTTCCCGCGGATTCCTTTCGACGGCAAAACTTACTACATCGAGCTCACCTCAACCCTGTCGGACAAGAACTATAAATACTCGCTACCGCAGGTCCAATTCACCGCCAACGGCAGCAGCTTCTTTGCGGAGATGCACTTCCGGCCGGAGCTTCGTACCGCCGAGGGAGATCTCAACCAAAATTCCTTCTCCGCCATCATACTCATCTTCCTGGTTGGGTTCATTTTCTTCAAGCAGGATCTGGCCCTGGAGCTGCTAGGTTTGGCCTGGGGCAAACTTAGCACCGGAGTCGGTGATCTAGTCAGCAAATCTAAGCCAAAAGAACAAAAGTACGAACCGGTTGCCATCGATGAGAAGGAGATCGACAAGCTGGCCTCCAGCATCAATGCAATCAAGAAGAAAAAGGTGAAGAAGGTTAACTAGGGAGAGTGCGGTGGCGGCTGGTAAGTTTAGTTTTAATTTAATTTTGTTTTGTTTTTGAATCGTTTCTTCAAAGTGAAGGAACTTGGAGAATTGTGCAACCGAAAAAAATTGGGCGGTATAAACGTTCGGTGCAAATACATCGATACAGATAAAATGGGTTTTATCACTGGAAAGAACCTCCTTTAAGAAATTATTACCCTGTGTGTTGAAGAGCAAGG
The DNA here is from genome assembly GCF_029784155.1 of Uranotaenia lowii. Classification (NCBI taxonomy): domain Eukaryota; kingdom Metazoa; phylum Arthropoda; class Insecta; order Diptera; family Culicidae; genus Uranotaenia; species Uranotaenia lowii. Next base: position 13,935,859 of record NC_073693.1, read on the forward strand.
ATATTAAGTAAAAAAATTCAAATCCAATCACGGAATAGGGAACTAAGGCGAATAATTATTCTAACAGAAACCTGAAGGAGTTCACTCTCTGCTTTCGAGGCAATCAGTCGCATTTTCAAGAGTGTGCTAGTTTCGGATCGAGAAGCAATTATTTTTTTTACTGGATGCGTAAAAAAGTGAAGCAGTGATGAGTCCTTCACCATGAGACAATCCTGGTCGGACCGATCCCGAATGGATGGACACGGAAAACCTGCGAGAAAGGCTTTATTACATGATTTTGCGCGCTAAATCAGGCCATACACTTCCCAAAAAGCCATTCGTTATTGGGAGATCAAAAGAGAAGTACGCTGGAAAGGTGGAAGGAGGCTACTACGAAAAGCGCAAGTCATGGTACGTCATCAAAATTAGGAGCAAGGACCAAGGTTAACCACTTTAAAAGATGGCACGAAATTGGTCACCATCCGGAGCTAAACTCGCTCAAATTCGTTGTATTATGCAATGAAGTTGATGATATGAAGGAAAAATAAATTGGCGTTGAGCTTGCTTTCCAGAAAATAATAAATGTTCACCGCATAACGAAGAAGACAGCAGTTGGTATAGTTAACACATATCAACCATTGTGTTAACGATCAATTGAACCGTCGTATCACCAACTCATCTTATGACGATGTCGTTAAGCGACAAATTGAAGAACACAGTAATGTACGCACCGTAGAAAACAACCACAAGAGAACACAAGACCGGACTTGCAGAGCAATCTCAACGACCTCACCGAAAAGTGAGTTAGCCCGGTCTTAGAGTCTTCATTTTCGAAAATCAAGTTGATGAAAGTCAGGTGTCGATACGACGTCCGCCGGTTGAAGAATCTAGAGGTGAAAAGGGCATACTTTGAACAGCTAGAATTCCGAGCCTCGGGTTTGCCGACAGACGGAACAGTCGGAGAACAGTGGTGTGGAATCAAGAATGCCTTTATCACGACGAGCTATGATACTCTCGGTAAAGTTTGTGGAAAAAGAAGTGAATGGATGTCAGGTGAAACTTGGAGGGTGATCGATGATCGAAGAAAGGCGAAAGTCGGAATTGAGCAGGCATGTACCGGGTCAGCCAAAGCAGCCGCCCGCTTAAGATATGCGCAGCTGGAAAAGACAGTTAAACGAGCTTGTAGACTGACGGAGCACTTCGAACAACTCTTCCGAGTCACGAATAGCGATGGCCAACAGAACCCGCAGCTCGATATTGCCGGTGTTGTCAAAACTGACCCTGAGACGAATTGAACACACGCTGCGAAGAGATAAGAACGGAATTGCCTAGAGGCGTTTGACTAGAATCCAAATGGGTATCGTAGAAAAGGCAGACCCAGAAGCCCCTGGCAGCCTAGCCGCTAAAATACGCACAATTGACGAGAACCTTGGTTGGCCGCAAGTGAAGAAGCGGGTTGGACATTCACAGTTCAAATGAAAAAGAGATATTCAATTATTGTACACCCGTCATGTTATTCGTTTGCATAACTTCAAAATCCAGCTCTCGGCAGCGAAGGATTGATGATCATTTTGGATGTCGTTCCCTTCCTGTAGTACGCTTCTACAGAAGCGATCGTATCCCGGTAACCGTGCCGCCTGACCAAATGCAGTGCGTAGTCCGCAGCCGTAGGGGTATCGAAATCACACTCTTCGCAACGTTTGCGGGTTCCCTCCCGGGACAACAGGACATGTAGTTTAAGATGCGTGATGAAATGTTCCAGCTCCCGAAACTTTTCCTCGCAAATCTCACAGCATAGCTCGCCTCCCTTGGGCAGACAGGTTAGTTCGTGCCGGTTCAAATCGGCCGTCGAGACGAAGTACTGATTGCACACCGTATTGGCACACCGATAGTAGACCAGCTCACCCCGATCCTGATGGATCGAGGCAACGTGATCGGCAAAGGAGTCGCTGTTTCTCATCGGCGCATTGCAAACTGTGCAGAGCAGCGGGCCCTTGTGTTGGCGCATGTGGATCTGAAAAGATAAAAAATTGTAAAAAAGCTATGCTTCCTTATTTTTTGTGTCATGTAACCTACAAGCAAATTGGTCCACGCCTCTTCGACCTTACCGCAGAAAAAGCAAACGTAAACGGTACGGGTTCGGTGCGGTGTAATCGTCGCCACCTGAGTCGAGTGCTCCACCCTCTGATGGGCGGCCAGCTGCTTTATTCCGGAAAACCGCATCCAGCATATCGTACACCGATATAAATTGTCCGGTATCTTGTGCGATTCCATGTGAGTGGCCAAATTGGTGGCCGAGAAAAATTTTAACTCACACAAAGGACATTTGAGCAACTCCAGCTTCGTGTGGGACATCTGATGTTTGCTTAAATCGGACCGTTGTGCAAACTTCCGGGTGCAATATTGACAACTGATCGGAAGTCTTCGGTTGAGCAGATGCTTTGTTCGATGTTTGAGGAACAGATCCATCGTTTTATACGACTGTTTGCATTCCAAACAGTTGTAAAGAGAGTTTTCAGTCCTCAGCAAACATTTAACATTCACCGGGGGAGACAGTTTTTCATTGATGGTTCTAACGGTTTTGATCTGAATAGGAGCTCTTGGAACAATGTGTTTTTGCTGTAACGGTTGTCGCAAAGGTCTCGACCGAGTTTCGCGCTGTTCGGGTTTAGTGTAGGCATGCTCGTTCCAATCTGAGGGAGTGACTTCACCATCACCATCATCTTCATCAAAATCCGACTTATTCCCAATTCTAGATATACTACTGTCGCTACTTTCGTACCCGGCCTGTACTTCTATAGGATCCAGCTCTATCACATCGTCAATAACTATTTCCTCGTTGATTACGAACGTTTTTTCTTCCTCCCAAGTTTCCCCGCCTTTAAATCTCTTTTCAGCTGGCTCATCACCTAGAAAATCGTATTGTGGAAAAAGAGGAAATTAGTGTATATCTGTTAAACTCTTTTAGTTTTACCTACCGTATACCTCTTCTTCTAGTGTTTCTACAAGTTGATCCTCCTGGTTAGGCAGTGCTAAATCCTCTTCACATTCCATTTGATCTACTGCCTCTGCTTGTTCTCCTGTATCAAGGGTGTCCCCTGAAAACGATGGTTATCGTAACATCCAAACGGTAAACAACGTCAAACAACCAGTCCCCTATATGTACCTGATTCTTCTTCATCTTTCGGTATCAGTAAAGGTTCCAACATGATCTGTTTCGGCTCGTCTGTAATAAATTCTTCGGTGTCGGATGCAGTCGATCGTTGGTCTTCATCGAGAAAAATATCCTCTACATCTCCCGGACCCGGTTCTGGGTCCCGTTCCTCCTCCCCTTCGGTTGCATCATCAGTCGTTCCCGTAACGTTATCTTCATCATCTGGAATATATTAATACAAATTTTGTAAGGTACCTAATATTTATTTTAAATAACAAAAATTTAAGGTGTTCTACCTGATGCTTCATCTACATCCTCTCTCGGTTCATTTACTGGTTCCGATTCCGGTTCCGGCGCTTTGCTGTTGTTAGTCGAGATTTCGCTTATTTCAACTGCCGACGCTGGATTACTTATTTCAGGTGTCTGACTACTTTCCTTCGGCGTTTGACTACTAACTTTCGACGTCGGACTGCTTATTTCCGGTGTTTGGTCACTTACTTGTGGTGTTTGACTACTTGTTCCCGGTGTTTGACTACTTACTTCAGGTTTTTTAGTACTCACTCCCGGTGTAGGACTACTTACAGCCGGTGTTTCCGCTTCTGATTCCGACGGCATCTTCCAGGTCGACAAGTAATGGGAATTATCTATGGAATACCTTTCAGTTACGGAATGAGATTTGATGGTTTGATTTACAGAATAATATGCGTTTACGATTACGACTCAGCGCAAATCCAACGAGCTAGCTATCGGGTTATTTCCGTTATTTCGTTCTGCACAATTCCGTTCAGAAATGCACCAGAGAAAATCAAAACATTGTGAAAATACTACAACTCGGTTTATAGACAATATGTCTGTTCAATCAACTCTAGTCGAAACGGGTCGAAACAAGTAGAAATGGATTGACAGTTGATCACCTGTCTCTTTCCAATTGACTTCGACCGATTTCTACCAAGTCGAAACTAAATGTCTGTTCAATCAACTCTAGTAGAAACGGGTCGAAACAAGTAGAAATGGATTGATAGTTGATCACCTGTCTCTTTCCAATTGACTTCGACCGACTTCTACCAAGTCGAAACTAATCCTGCTGCCGAGCTGGATTGGTTTCGACTAGTTTCAACTTGCTCCATTGAACAACGACCTGACTAGTTTCGACCAAAACATTGGCTCGTTGAACATCTATCAGTTAACAGAAACCAGTTGAAACCGATTTTTACTAACGATTGAACGAAGCTTAATCCTGCTGCCGAGCTGGATTGGTTTCGACTAGTTTCAACTCGCTCCATTGAACAACGACCCGACTTGTTTCGACCAAAACATTGGCTCGTTGAACATCCATCAGTTGATAGAAACCAGTTGAAACCGATTTTTACTAGCGATTGAACGAAGCTAATAAGCCCGTTCAACAGCCAATTGAAATCGGTTTCAATCGATTTCGATTGGTAAATTGTTGTTCACTCAGCCAATGTTTTGGTCGAAACTAATCCAATTGACGTTCAATGAAGCCAATCGGAATCAATCGAAACCAATCGAAATCGATCAAGCCCGAGAGCAGGATTCGTTTCTATCGGTTTCTATCGCACTAACACAAATGCAGTTGTTTACTGTCAAAAAACAGCTGATTCGGTGTGTTGTGAAAAATTATTTGAATTCGGTGTCATTCGGTGCGGTGTTCTCCGTCGGGTGCTGAGTCGGTGGTGCTGTTCCATTTGTGGTGAGTCGGTGGAGCTGTGCCTGTCGTGCTGTGTCAGTGGTGTTGTGCCAATCGTCCTGAGTGGAGTTTTGGAATGGTGTCTGCCTAGATTGCACAGGTGCTAGTGAAAGTGGTGTCAGTCGATGTGGCATTGGCGGTGCTGTGCCAGAGGTGCTGTGTCAGTGATGCGGTGTCAGTAGCATCTTTCAGTGCGGTGCTGCACTGAAGCAAATGTGAAATTTATGAAATAAGTTTAAAATAATAATAAATAAATGTTACATATTTTGAACAATAGAAGAAATTTATTTTTATCACAATATGCCCATGGAGTATGGTGTTGTTGACACGGAAGAGACCACCCAAAATAATAAAGAAATTATTTATACGGGATTTTTCACGTAAACTAAGATTTTGCAGCATAATATCGATTCTACGTGTGTCTGTAGTAAACACAGTGCATAAAGGAAGCCCTACTGGTAGTAACTAATTTACTTCCACATAACTGACTCATGAATTTCACGTAAAGTCTAAGTGGATGGCTTACAGTACATTTTCTCAAGTGTGTATTATTAAATTCTAATTAGAATAGAAGCTGCCTTCAGTCAGCAACTTTTATTTACTATTTCGAAAAATCGTGTTAAACGTTGTGTTTGTTTTTTTGGTAATCTCGTGGATTCACGGAAACCTGGAACCGTGGCCTCAATTTCTGGCACTCAAAGTTTCAGTTAATAATAGAATAAATTCTGCTTCAGTCCGTGAGGTGGTTCTTCAGATTGAAAAGTTCCGGCAACTCGAGAAGGTTGCCACCGTTTAATAGCTTCAAAAAAGCGTTTGCATTTTGGTGAGTTCGATTAAAGATATCTTTTCAAATCTGTTTCAGTATCTGAGTATTCAATATTTTTCAGGCAAGTCAACTGTACTAAATTGGAAACAAACCCAATAGAAATGAAGGCCAGTTTCGTGTACTCCATCCATAAATTTCACAATAATTGTGATAGTGATAAGTGGTAGTGGTGGTGTTGAATAATTTAGAAAATAAATTTAATGCAATTTAGTTTTATTGTTATTTATTTCAAAAAAGAAAAAGCAACGAGAAAATCGACCCCAATTTAATTTCGAAACCAAAATTATTTCATGCCTTTTTCATAATCGCTCCGTGTCGAACATACTTAAAATTCACGTAAATTGTAGCTGAAGCTCATAGCGTGCGAATTCTTATTGAGGTGCGTTCACATGGTTTACTCGTACAAGCTACGTGAAAATCAATTGGATAAAAATTATGTAGTTTTTCACGTAGCCACGACGTGCGGATTATTTTGGGTGACGATATTCGCATTGTTATTCCTCGGAGCTTTCTATTTTTGGCAAAACATGTTGGTTGTTCGCCAAATCTGGATAAGCAACAACAAAACTCGATTTGTTCTGTTCGCACATCCATCGGACTTTATCGCGGTAGACATACTGGCCCTTGCTGTTAAATCGGTTAGCGATTTCGGTACGTGAACCCAACATAGAAACTCATTCCTTGGTATCTTCCAAGTTTCCCGCCACTCCTTAAGCAGCTTTCTCAGCCGCTTGGCTCGGGGAATATAATCGTCATCGTCATACTTTTCGTAGAAAAGTTCCCGATCGTCTAGATGAATTCCGGTTGCGCGATCACGACGACGCATCTCAGCCTCAGCGTTTGCTGTCCGCAAAATTTGTGGACGAATGCTTGAAGCGCGCAGCCGAATAAAAAATGAAAACAAACTAAGCGCATTTGTATTGGTGTCTGGCTGTTCATTCAGCAGCCTGATAGAAATCGATCGAAGTCAATTGGAAAAACAGCTGATCAACTGTCAATCCATTTCAATTGATTTCGATTGAGTTTTGTTGAACACACCTAATCACCACAGCATATTTTTAACCTAACTTTTTTCAGCATTCAACATATAATGCAATCTTTTATGCAAGGTCCAACGTGGAATCTGCGCACAGTGGTTTCAAATAGAACAAAAAACGTTTGTCATCGTTTTTGAGACATTTTATAATAGAGAATTGTTTTTGACATTCATTACGCACATTTGATGAGTGTACACTTAAGAAGGACAAATTATCTCAAAAACTCTCGGTATATAAATCGGGCACAAACGCTGTTGTTTTTGAGGTTGTTTTCAGCATAATAATACGAACACTCACAACAAACGTTTTGGCTGTTTTAAATGTTAATTTGCTGAACAAAAGCTGAGCTAAAGCATAATAATTGCTGTTTCAGCTCACATCTGACTGAATAAAGACAAACTGAAACCATGTTCCAGCATTTTAAGAAGTCTTACAATGGAAGAAGTTTATTGAAATTTTAAGAAGTCTTAGTGCAGCCAATGGGAGAAGTAAATATTGTAATTTTTGTAATTGGCTTCGTAACATGGTGGAATCGATGAGGAATAGTTTGAAGATGAATTTTGAACTGGTGTCAGTGTTTAAAACCTCTTTTAAATGTTTTAATTTCAGTTCCCCCGGTTTTCACCGCGGAAATTTCACTTTTCTCAACTCAAAAACATTTTTAAGAAGTTTTAAACACTGAGATCGGTTCAGAATTAAACTTTCAATTATTCCTCATTGATTCCACCATTTTACGAAGCCAATGACAAAAATTACAATATTGACAAAAATGTCAAAAATGGTAAACATGATAAAATGATAAGATAACAAAAATCACAAAATTAGCGAAAATAATAAAATTGTATAATTTTTTGAATATTTTTTAAAATTAGTTGAAATGGCAAAAAATCTATAAAATTAGCATAACTGACAAATATTACAAAAGAAGTAAAAATGTATAGAAAAACAAAATGATAAAGATAACAAAAACAATAAAAAGATGACAAAGATTTCAAGATAAAAAATCACAATATGATAATGATGACAAAAATTACAAAAAAGGAACAAAAGTCACAAAATGCCATAAATGACAAATATGACAAAATGACCAACATGTCAAAAATGTATAAAGATGACAAGAACAACAAAAATGACGAAATTTATAAAGCTGAGACAGAAATAACCAAAATTTACAAAAAAAAAAACAAAAAGCCCAAAAAAGTTCCTTGAATTATAAAATTTCGTTTATACACCCTTCCGCCATATTACTCCAGTTGAACTGTCACCTTGAAGCGTTGGTTTTACTTTCTTGTGCTGTCAAAAAAACCCGCAAGCGTTTGCGTCGGCCGTCGTCGCGTAAAAAAAACTCGCGTTTGCTTCTGACGTGGATTGATTTTCTTCTGGTGGTGTAGCTTGATTGTCCACCCAAATTGTGCCGGAAGATAACGCAATTTCGGACCCCATTACGGCTGGAACCGGTTGAAAGCTGCTTCAAAATGAAGACGACAGGTAAGTTTCTTGATTGGGAATGTTATTTGATTCGGGGGGATTGTTTTTTAATGGGAAAATTTAAAATTAAGCTGCCGGCTACCGCCGGTGTATTTGGGCTGCGCTACCTGGTGTAATTGATTTTGTGGTTCTTGCGTTTTAGGTTTATTTTTGATGATCTGTTTGGTATCGTCAGTTTGGGCGACGCGGGCGGTCAATAAACGGATAACGCCTCAGGACCAGGAACGGTATCAGCGAATTTTCGCCGATGGGCTGAAATCCTCGGATCTGCAGGCCGTGTATTATTCATCATTGAATGTGGCCAAGGTTGATCCGGAAGCTTGCAAGAGATTGACCGCTATCTACAGCGAATCGAAGTTGAATGATTTCGAGAAGAATTTCTATTTGACCGGGGCATGGAAGAATTTCGGATGTAAAGATTCGGTTCCGGCTAAGGTGAAGGATGCTGTAAAGGCTGCTTTGGCCAAGGATGCCGGATCTTCCCAGGAACTTTATTTCAACTTGAATTCGGCAAAGTTTTTGAGTCTACCCATTGATGAAGCCGTGAAGACACAGGTGGGGAAGAATCTGCAAGCTATTTTGAAGAAAGATGACTCGCTGAACAGTTTGGGCCATGGTTTTGTGGTGGCTTCCGAAATCGGTGCTCAAGGAGCTTATGCTTTCGATAGGATCGAGGAAGCTTTCGTCCAGGCCGATGAAGTCGACGGAAAAATGCTACAGTTTGAAGGAGGTTTGAGTATTACGGCACTTGTAGTCAATAGCGCATTTAAATTGTCTGCCAGTTTAAAGAAACCTGTTCCTTTGAACGCTGACCAGGCTGTTAAGTTTGCTGCCTACTTCTTGTCCCGTGCTTCAGTCCAAACGCCCAAGGGAATCAGCATTCTGCTGGAAGCGCTCAACACTTTGTCATCTGAAAAGTCGATTGCTCCCATCAGCGTAACACTCGGAGGAAATGGCCAACTTCAACACGACTCCCCGATCCTTGCCGTCCAAATTAGCGATCTGCAGGGTAAAGCCATCAAACCAGCCCTGGCCGTGGTCAGCGCAACCGTTACATCGAAAATCACCAAGCAACCTCTAGGAACCAAATTCAATCTGGTCCCCAGCAACTCGGATCCAACTACCTACACCTTCAATCTGAAATCATCGAACCCAACCCGTGGCCAGTACAAGGTGGACGTCGAGGCCGGAACCTACAAGCAATCCCTCGCCGTGGCCGTTCTCGGAAAGGTAAAGGTTGACTCTCTGGAAATCGGAATTGGCGATTCGGATAGCACCTCGGCCCCGAAAAAGTACACCGTCAAGTACGGAAGCAAACTGGACTCGGAACTGGCCGCCGACTCGCAGCAAAAATTGGTCCTCCGTACTCAACTGCTGGATGAAACCACCGGAAAACCAGTTACCGTGCATCAGGCTTTCGTTCTGTTGAAGAACAAAGCCACCAAGCAGGAGATTATTTTCGTGGCCGAAGCTGACACCTCCAAGACGTACAAGTTCGAAATGGTGAGTGCTACATTATGACACCTTTGACAATTTTTCGCATTTTCTTTATGAATCATTCCGATATTATTAACAATGTGCATCAGTTCAGTTCCAGAAAATGGAAGAAACATGATTCCATTTCGGCTGAATGTTTTGGTAATTTTATCCGTAACATAATTTTTTTTTCTAAAAATCTTGATTTTGAGGTTTTTATTTGTTCAGATATTTTTCCATTGGACCTTTTGATAAATCTGTCAATTTTGACAATTTTTCGATAATTTTAGAAAATTTGAGGATTGGCAATTTCGACCATTTAGACAAATTAAACAATTTTGAAAAATTGGCAAATTTAACAATTTGACAAATTAGTCAATCGCCACATAAAATAAAAGACGGAAAGAGGTCATAGTTTAATTCAGAATAAGGAAATTTTTATAATTTTAATTCGTTTAATTAATTTTTAATTCGCTTTTTATCAGGACGTTGGTGCTCGCAGCGCAGACTTCGGATTCAAGAGTGGTGCCTACTCTGTGGAAATTATTGTTGGAGATGCCCTGATCTCAAACTCATTCCGCTGGTTAGTTGCCGACGTTAACATCAAATTCACCGGTGAAGCTCCTAAAGGTAAAATCAACACTTTTCAAGACCTTCCCAAGCTACTAATGGTAAAATTCTCCGATTTCCACAGAATCTGCCAACCTTGTGCGTCAACCCCTCCCGGAAATTATTCACCAATTCCGGGTGCCCGAAAAACGTCCGCTGCGAGTTGTCTCGGACCTTTTCACAGCCCTGTGCCTAGCACCCCTTGGCCTCCTAATCCTGCTGTGGCTCAAGCTACGTGCCAACGTGTCCAACTTCCCTTTCTCGCTCAGTGCCATCGGCTTCCATCTGGGCTTGGGAACCATTTTGGCCCTGTTTGGAGTGTTCTGGCTGAAGCTGAACATGTTCGACACGGTTCGCTATTTGATTCCCCTGGCACTGGCCACGTTCCTGTGCGGAAACCGGCTACTGAGATCGATTGCAGCGGCCCGAGGTGCCAGTTCCGAGAAGCAGCAGTAACAGATCTCATTCGTCGTCCAGTACTCGTCGGCTAGCACGAAACATTAAATAGAACCAACCAACGAAATCAACAAAGTCACATTCCCGCGAATTGAAAACGCAAACGCGCTGGTGTGAATCGTGTTAGGAGGGGGTTACCAAAAAGAAAGAGACAAAATAAAGTGACCAACCACTTCCGGGTGGTGCGAGTCTGTGGTTCGGTGTGGAGAATATTTTCCGTTCTAGTGGAAATAATGTGCTGCTTCAAAATAAAGTCTGATTGAAACAAACTATTTCATCAAACAACATAAATGCCTGTTTGAGTTTTGTCCAACCATTTTTTTTTTAGGTTCAATGTTTTCCGAGAGACAGGCGGAGCAGAACTTCTCCTACTTCAGCTACTACTTACTATCTCTAACACACTTTCTCTAGAATCTAGACACTCTGATACAATGTGAATAGTTTGAGTGAAATAAAAAATAAAGTAAACGAAATTTAGTCTGTTTTCTGTTTGTGCCAAAAGTTTTACTATAATATCACAAATTCGCAACTTTAAACTTTAACTTAAACAGAAGTCGAACAAGTGAACTTGAATAACAAAAGAAAAATCTTACTAAAATCAATTTTAAAAAGTAAATTACAAATTTCCAAGCCCCAAGCATGGCATTCGAAAAAATAAATCTACTGATTCAGATTTTCAATTAGGGTTCAAAATACGCGATTTGCAATTCAGAGTTTAGTTCAATAACTTTTGAAACTTATTCCGAATCCTTACTCTGCACCTAGCATTTCGATTTAATTATCGGGTGAAATTAATCATGAGTCGATCGCGTCAGCATTATGGTTATCTCTTACTTTGTATAGCACGTTACAGAGATGATTTGCAAAATTTTCAAACACTGAAAACAATATTTAAATGAATCGTCAAAAGAATAAAAAAAATGAGCAAAATAAAACTAAAAAAATCAAAAGTTGACCAAAATGACAATCATGAAAAAATGTAAAACTTTAAAAAATCACTAAAAATTAAAGAGATGACCTAAATGACAAGATTCCAATGAAAGAATTGATCGAATGACAAAAATTAGGAAAATTCTAAAAATAACTATTAAGAACACAGTGACAGTGATAAAAAGACTAAAATGGCAAAATTGACTATAATCGTCGAAAATGTAGAATTGACAAAAATCACAAAAATGAAGAAAATAACAAGAATGAAGAAAATTATCAAAAACATAAAAATGAAAAAAAAAAAAAATAAGCTAATCTAAAATTTACCATACAGAATTTGAAATCACTTTGGCCGCCGAAAGCCGAGTTATTCGATTCCAGGAGTCGCTTTAGGTGAGGAACGTCACTTCGGACTTCGAAGAACTTTGGGAATGATTCTCTGCCACTTCACTTACGCGCGGCGCAGAATAAGGGCCTTCAGCCATTTTTGCATATATTTTTAATTTTTGACTATTAAGTTATTTTGTCATTTTTCTCATTTGGGTCCATCGTGTCGTTTTTTTTTCGTCCTTTTTAAAATGTATATCACTTTAGCAAAGTTTATACTATTCTAAGTTTATTTTTTTTTATTATTTATATTTTTGACATCTTTTTAACTTATTGCATTTTACATTTTTTTGCATTTCATTATTGTATAGAATAAGATATTTTTGTCTTTTTTCTTTTTATTCTGTTGGTTATGAAATTTTTTGATTTTTTTTATTTGTGATATTTTTTCCACTAAATTCGGTTATGACGATTTTTTAAAATTTTTTAATGCCTTCATTCTATAAGTTTTGACGGTTTTTTTTATTTTTTTTCTTCTTTTATGCATTTTTTTTTTCGTCTGTTAACTACATTGAGAGTTTTATTATGTGTTTAATTTTTGTCGCTTTTGTAATTTTAGGCATTTTTATTAATTTATGCAATTTTCTCCTTTTGAAAAAAAATTATTTTGTAATTTTTAAAATTTTACAAGTTTTAACCATTGGGTTTTTTCAAGGATGTCAACTTTATCATTTTTCAATTTTGTCACTTTTCTCCTTTACAACAGTATATTGTTTCTTTTTTCCATTTCTTATTTGTATTTGTTATTTTTGTCATTTTTTATTGCTTCTATCGGATTTGTCTTTCTTGTCATTTTTTTAGTTTATGTCAGTTTTTAATCCTTTTTTATTTTGGTTTTTTTTTTAGTTTTTCTTTGTCAACTTTTTTTTTTTTGCCATCCTTATTAGTTTTTGGTTTTTCTCTTTGTGTCGTTTTTTCATTCTGGTACTTTTTTTCATTTGAATATTTTATTTAAATTTTTGACGTTTTTACCACTTCCTATTTTTCTTCTTTTTTCATTTTTGTTATTATTGAAAATTTTGTGATCTTTCGAATTTTCCAGTTTTTGTCATTTATAATAGTTTTGTTTCTTATGTGATTTTCGATATTTAACAAATTTCGTTATGTCGTTTTTGAAATTTGTGTCATTTTTGACATTTATGTAAATTTTAACATTTATGTCGTTTTTGAAATTCGTGTCATTTTTGACATTTATGTAATTTTCAACATTTATGTCATTTTTGACATTTCTGTCAATTTTGTCATTTTTGTCATTTTTTGTAATTTTTGTAATTTTCGTTATTTTGTTATTCTTTTCAATTTTTGATTTCTATAATTTTGTCACTTTTGCATTTTGTAATTTGTGTCATTTTTGTCAGTTTTGTCATTTTTAATATTTTTGCCTTGCTAATCTTGTAAATTTTTTCCAGTATTTCGATATTTGTCATTTTTTATTGCTTCTATCATAAAGAACATAATATTCATCGATTAGGCCGTAAAAGTTAAACAGAAATTTTTATCATGGTTTTTTTCTGTTTTGTATTTTTCCTATTTTTTCATTTATGCCTTTTTTGCCATGTGTTTGATTTATTGTAAGGTTGCCAGATTGCCCGGTTTTATCCGGGTTTGCACGGATAATTAAAACAAAATTTAAGAACTGTGCGGTCCGGCCCGGATTTTGCCCGTATATTTATTCACTTTATTTTTCAAATTAACAAAAAAAAAAAACAACAAACACCTCCAAAACGAATGTTTTTTAGCAAGTTTTATAAAAAAATAATCATAAAAGGTTTTTTCAAACCTAAAATACGGTTAAAAATCTATCGATGTGTTTTGATGAAAAAAGATTTTTTTTTTTTCAATTTACTTTACTTGATTTTTGTTGAGGAATTTCTTAGTTTTGATAAAATTTGCCCGGATATTGCCCGGATTTATAGTCGTCAATTTGAATTCGAATGCCCAGATTTTGCCAGGTTTTTATATACAAATTACCCGGTTTGTCCGGCCCGGATAAGTGCTGGAAAAATTCTGGCAACCTTAATTTATTGTCAATTTCTTTTAAATTCTATTTGTTTGGTTATTTTGCTCGTTTCGTTTTCATTTTTTCTTTTTTTCTCATTTTTTCATCTTTTCAATGTTTGGTTTTGCTGTCATTTTGTTCATTTTGTTATTTTCATCATTTTTTGTTTCTGTTATGTTTTTCGCCTCGTCGTTCATAAATTTTTTTCATTAATGTTATTTCCGTCGTTTTTATCTTTTTCATTTTTTTATAATTATCTTTCTTTGTATTTTTCATGTTTGACATTATAATCTTGTTTCTCATTTTGTTTTAATTTGGTATTACGATTACCTACCCGCATGAAGCCATATCATACAGTAACTATTCCCATTATCTTCTACCCAAGACACCCAAAAGATTACCTTTATAGTTTCCGGATTATTAATGAACGATTGAACAAATCGTTTTTTCATCAAATGGAATCGTTTAGACACAAAAAACGATACAGGGAACGGATTGTTAAGTAAATCCCGCATAATCAAAAACCGTACAACCAATCGTCAGTATTATACTGATCTGATAACGGTAATCGTTGCTGTTCGTAAAATCATTATTCGTGTGTCCAAACTTATCCGTATACGCTAGAGATTATTCCAAATTATTTTTAAAAGATACAGTTAACAGTTTGAAAAACTATAGTGTCGTGCGTCTTTACTACAGTAGGAGACGCGCCTTCACTGTTTCTCTCTCGAAAAAGTGATTGTCACCGGAATTAATCGGAACCTGGATAGCCGTTCCTTCACGGGATACCCGAGTCCCTCGACGTGTATCGGTAGTGGCTGTTTGGCATCGATTGTACCAGGTTTTCTACCGGATCTGCCATCTTTTGGGAGAAAAATTGGTAGGCAAATTGTATATATTATCACGATTTTTTACAATAATTTTTTGTTTTGTTTTTGTAGTCAGTGCGAGATGTTTCAATAAGCGGAACCGGAAGGAAGAATTCCTAGATGTTCTCCAAAGGAAGAGCCAAATTCAGATCAGAAACGTAGGTAAAGCTAAGAAGATTATCCTGAACTTGATGATTAATGTTTTCTAATTTGCTATGTGATTTTGTGTTTTTTTAGGTTAGTTTTGATTTCGCTGAATTGGCGTTTCCGGAACAAGCTGTATTCGCTTGTCGGGGGCTCGGCCGTTACCACAACCTCGAACGAGTCGGATGATTGGAGATGGTTGTTGCTAATCTTCAGCCATGTCGCATAATCGGGAGAATAAGCATCCCATGCACCAAAGAAACAACGAAAGCAGGAGAGCTCCTGGCAGGTACCATATCAAATTCGTTTAAAAAATAATTTCCGTTGAATTATTTCTATTTTCGAATCCATCCATACAGCTCGTCAAAGTCCAGCAAAAGAACCATCTCACTGGATGAGCACCACAACGGCAGCAGCGATAGCGAGTTCGGGCGGAAGAGCAGCAGTAAAAACAAATTTGTTAAAGTGATCGCTCATGACGAGTGCTGATGAAAAACAGCTACGATTATTGTCGGAAAGGTGGGCAACATTTTTATCGCCAAGGTATGGACTCAGTAGGAATAAATTATGAACGAGGAGGCAGAAAAACGTGGCGGTCAACACCATCAACACAGCCATGTAGAGATTTCCATGCCATCTTTCTCTCCGCCGATATCGCAACAGCATTTTGAAGGACTTAAGAAAAGGTAGGTTTAATTTACAAACTAGCAAAATTAGAATTTTATTTCGAGAATCAGTATAAAAATCTAAAAAAAACTCATTAAATGTATTTAAATAAAATAATATGGATTCAAAGTCAAACAATAGATCAAAGTTTAAAATATTGTCGTGAGATTGAAAAATCTGATACAACATTCAAACAATTCAAATTGAAATTTTTGTTTTTTATGTTTTTGATTCACTGAATGGAAAATAAAAATTGATTCGAAACTTTTAATCAGAAATTCCGTTCTTTGAAATATAAATAAATTTAGCGAAAATGTAGGTTCGTTACGTCACCACAAAATACCAACTCTTATCTCAGATCAATATATGAACGCTCCCAGATTAAATGTATACTTAAGATATGTACTTTTAAATTTTAATCAAAGATTTTTGGAAAAATGGTTGGTTTTTGAAACTATATTTAAAGTTTATGAAATAGTTCTTTTTTTTTCTAGCCAATTAATATTTATCCAGGATTTACTTTTGTTTCAGATTTTCAAATGTCCATTCGTGATTTCTTTACACGATGAAGCCCGCATCTGGCCTTCTGGACTCACCGCAACTGACGGTAAAATTTAGTAATTCTTTCTTAATTTGATTGTAATTAAGTTTATTTTTTTCAGATAAATCGGAAAAAATCTCCATCGGTAACGTCGCACATTTCGAAAGGGTAATCGGAACCTGGAAACGATCTGCCCTCTCCCGTAGAGATTGTTAAAAAATATTCTGGAACCTATAGTAGGGGTTGATGTCATAAGCATTGACCCTCTCACAAAGGGGATTTCGCTTGTTAAGTGTTGTACCTTTTTTAAATTTATTTGGTGCTATGGATTTTAACAGCTGGATATCATTCATCCCCAATTTTATACCTACATATTTAAAAGCTACCTAAAATTGAAGAAATTGAAAAAATATCCAGGAGCGTAGAGGATTAGGTAATAATCATTCCAATAGATGTGAAAATAGAAACACAGCATTTCAATACAGAGTTGAAATTCCTTAACAGATATGAAGATATTTGAAAATTGAGATTTAAAACTGGTTGTAAGAATTGATATTCGTTATTGACATAGTTTTTTGACTGTATACTCAGAAATAGTATAGAAAATTTAATATACAAAAAGGCACTTACGTCAGAAGTCGCATGAAAACCAACTTCGAAAAAAATGAAGTACAAAATACAGAAAGCTAAATGAGAAAAAAATATTCCAAGTCATGTTCCGAAAACCATGAGATATGTATTGGATCCGTAGATCTTTTTTTGATAAATCGTAATTAGACATTTATAAAAAATCATTTGCTAAACAAAAGCAATATCTGTTGGAAATTTTGAACATCATTTAAATTTTTTGCAAAATCTTATTTTATAACGTCTGGACAATAGCAAATTTAAAATTAGTTTTGTGTCTATTAGTTTAGGACAGGATTGTAATAACCCTATTTGCGACAAAGGTACTCGGTGAAGGTACTGATTTGTGATAAAAAATAGATTTTCATAGTTTTACAGATAGAGTAATCTAGACACTACATTCAGTAATAATTCTAGTATTATAGGTACTCAGCAATGTATTCCAAGGACTGCCCAATGTAAAATTATCACCAAATTGGTGATACGAATGATATGATTTGTTAATTAAGCAAAAAACTAATGTAAATAATCGAAACCCATATTAGAATAAAATATATTATTTTAAACGATTTTAAACATGAATAATTTTCTTCTTTATTATTTATCGTAAAATGATCCTTTGAAGATACGCGTTATCATCCGTAATGATTCAAGTCGACAATAAGATAACGATTATGTAGTGACCGCGCGTCTTCAATTCGCTGAAATCATCTCTCAAAAACGCGTGCTTACTCATCGAATATACTTTCTTAACTGACTTCTTCAACCTGCCTATGAAACTAACGACTTTTCTTTCAATCATGCATACTACCAAGACATCAATTATTTAATATCTCTATGCTCTCTATGCTGATTTTCAATCGATTTCACGAACACACTTATTAAGCTACTGTTTTTCTCTCTTCTCATTAATGTGATAACTCTTGCTAACGCAACTGGAGCACGTTCTCACAGTCGCGCTGACAAGAGCAAGTAACATATAATTTATTTGAATTAAACGTTAGCTCTAGTTCGTCTATATTCATCTAACTTTATTCTATTTTTGGTTAATCAATAATTCTATTTATCTTCTAACCAATCCTATTCTCTACATCCGCCCCCTTGCCTACTCTTCAAGTATCTGGTTTTACACAAAACGTTCTCCATTGTTAATAAGAGCAACAAGGTTTGTTAACAAGCGTTGCCGCTTTGCATTGTAATGACAAATTAATTAAAATATTATTACTTTATATTGAAACTTGTTCATAAATTCTAGTATTGACAAAATTTAAGCAATGTTTTTTTTTGTTCAATGAAAATTACTGCATTTAAAATTAAATATTTTTCATAAATTTTACGCCAACGGTTTTCGTGTACTGTTTTTTTTTGAAAAATTTGGACCGAATAAAAAATTCCGTTTCGATATTCAAAATTTTTCTAAATTACGGCTTTTGAAAACATTTTCAATGTATCAGGTACTAAAAAAGTTTCGATTTTGATTCTTTTTATTTGAATCATTCATCAACGTAAGTTTAGCATATTCGATAAAACTATTTTTAAAATATATTATCGTCATTCCATAATATATATCGTTATTTTCAATAAATACTTCTTTTCAAGCATTCAAATGATTTTCATTTTTAATTCCAGCATCTTGCATAGCAAACCAAACTTCTGAATTACATCACAATTACCTAGCTTCCATTCCGTTTGTATGATTAAAAATATTACTTTTTACCCTCACCGAAAATTATTAACATAACTTTTTTTTTATACTGTTTGGTTTGTTGTAAAAACATCTTAATTTAAATACTTCAAATATTTAACTTTCCAACTCTAAAACTTCGCACAAATAAACTTTTCCAAAAGGCAACCTGCTTTCGTCCCATTTGAGTTATTGAATATTTGAGCCTTTTAAAAGCACTTCCCAAGTTGAAGTATTTTAAAAGAATTTTTCGTTTTCTAAGTTACATTTTTGATTATTACCATATTAAGCTACAATAAATTTAAGCATTAGGCTTTCAAGCTTAAATCATGATTTATTTTTATTATTATTATTTTTTTAAATATCTTTAATATAAGTCTAACTTTCTTTCGTTTGATTCAAATGATTTTTTTTTTAATGTTAATATGTTCAACCTTTGTTGGTAGGATTTAATTATTTTACATGAAACAAAAAAAATCGACTTCCAGGAAACTTTCAATTCAGATACGTTCCATTAAAATTAAATTAAAATTCATTTTTTTTTTAAGTGTCCCTTTGGAGCTTTGAATGACAACCTTTCTAATAGTCAGTTTTGATTCAAAATTATTTTCTATTAGATTTATTGGTTTTAAATTTCTCAATTCAAATCCCTGTCATTTTTCGTTTTGATTCTAACTGAATAGTTCGTAAATCAATCACTTTTATTTTATTATTCACTGTATTCATCTTATTGTATTAAGTTTACGCTCTTGATAGAAACTCTTAACAAAATAAATATTTTGTTCTTAAATCATGCTTCGTGTTTATCAAAAACTTCTTTTAATTTAGAAAACTACTATCCTTTTAGCTTCGACCTTCAATATTCCATAAAAACAAACTATCTTAAAGAATGTAAAATTGCCTTCGTTCTATTTAAACCATTCATTATTTCCAGAATTCCCATTTCCAAAACATTCATTAGAAAATATTTCATTGGTGAAAGGAACATTTTCCTATTAAAATGATCCAACTATTATCGTTTCGATTTCCACACTTGCACAAAAAATCACTTCAACTTACTTTTGATCCATTTGAATCACTTCAGCAAAACAAAACTTCTAAATTGCATTTCAGCTTGCTCTCATTACGTATGTATCTTTAACAAATTTCATTCAATTTTCTGCTTTTACTAAACTAATATGAGTAAAATACATATGAATTGTGTACCCATTTATTCAAATCCTGGAAAATCTATTTCCTGGAAGGATTTCAATTCAGATACGTATGTATACCAATAAAACCATTAATTATTTTCTTCTAAACTATGCCTTTTAGAGTTTTGGCTGGCATCCTTTCAGATAGTCACTTATCGAATAAAAATCATTTTCTATTAGATTTATTATTTTTTAAACTTCTGAATTTAAATATTCCATTCATTTTTCTATTCCAATTGAATAGTTCGTAAATCAATCACTGTTACCAAAAAGTATTCTTACTTCATTTTGATAAACTTAACTATTCATCGTACTCTTTTAAATTTACACTCTTGAAAAAAAAACTCATAACAAAATAAATGTTTTGAATTTATGCTTCGTGTTTTTAAAGAACATTTCTTTTAATTTAGAAACCTACAATCATTTTAGCTTCGACTTTCAATATTGCGAAATAAAACTATATAAAAATTATGTCAAATTGCAATTGTTCTATTTGAACCATTCATCATTTCAAGAATTCCCATTTCCAAAATATTTATTAGAAAATATTTAATTTGTTCGATCAAAACCTTCCTGAAAATGATCCAACACTTTCGTTTCGATTTCCACATTTGCACGAAAAATCACTTCAACTTGCTTTCGATCCATATGAATCATCTCAGCAAAATAAAATTTCTTAATTGCATTACAACATGCCTTTATTTCGTATGTATCTTTAAAATTTTCACTAAATTTTCAGCTTTTAGTTAAGATTATTTACAAAAAAAAAACAACTTGATTTAGATTCATTTAAATTAACAATCCTGCTAGTAAATTTACACTCTTGACTAAAATTCTTTATATTTTTTTAAAAAATGTTCTTTGTTTCAATAGAAACCTCTTTTTAAATTACTATTTCTAATCTCGGGTCATTTGAGCTTCGACTTAAGTACTTATAAGCAACTTCAATACACTTCCAAACAATTCTAAAAAGAATAACCACATGCATTTCTTCCATTTGAACCATTCATAATTTCCAGAAATGCTTTAGAACATTTTTTTTTTAAGCAAATATATCGTTTTATCGATGAAAACTTTTTTTTATAGAACGTTCAAATAATTTCCGTTTAGATTTCTGCCCAGTAATGAAAAACCATGTTAACTTGCTATAAATCCATAATTTTTCAGTTTCGATCGTGACTTTTCTAAAATTAGTATTTTTGTATTAAATATTATTTCAACTAACACTTCATTTGAGGTAATCATTTTCAATGCGTTTCCAAAAAGCAATTCAACTTTCTTCCACTGCATTTGAATCATTTATCATTTTCTATTAATTATAACATTTTTGAATAAAATTTCTTCCTAGTCTTTGTCTGTCTCGTTTATTTTAAAAAGTTTTTTGTTCTTTTTTTTCCAATACTCCAATCATTTTTCGTTTCAATAACAAGACTGTGAATCCGTAACTAAACAGCACTTCAATATTCATTTAGATGAAAACTCTGTTAAATCTACTAAACAATAACATACAAATACTACGATTATTTTTCCATGTTAACAATTTCCCAATACAGGTTACTTTTCATTCAATTGAATCATAAATCATTTTATTTAAAATTCCCCCATTGCATAAAACTTTGAACCAAAATAATCGTTTCTGTGAAACAATTTTGTTTGTTCTAGTAAAACTGCTGATTACAAACAGGTACTATTTTTACTTATTTCATTATGTTATGTTTGATTTAACAAATCTATTTATTAATATACAATCTGTTTCGTTTTAATTTCATTACTTCGCTTATTTTTTTTTTTTTTTTTTTATTTAACCAACAGAATTTACTTTCGTCCAATTTGTTTTATAAACCACATTCTTATAGTTATGATTTATACAAAACCTCAGTTTCGAAATGGTTTTCCCTTTGTTTCCGTTGTTTTAAATACTTTTAAATCAAATACTAAAACCTTGAAATTGTTTCCATTTCCACTAACTTGTCAATTTGTCAACCATTCCTCGTTTCCTATTCAATTCGCGCTTTTCAATACAGAAAACTCTAAATAAAAACACAAGTTTCGTTTCAATGATATTTCCATTTTTTTTAAATGAAAACTTTCAGTTTTCAAAAAATCATATAAAATGAATCCTCAAATCAATTTCGTTTTGTTTCCAATGACGATTTAAATTACGTTCACCCAATTCAATAATTTATTATTTTAAATAGAATTTTCCGCTTAGAATAAATAAACAGTTTAAAAAAGCCTATCTTTTGATAATATTTGGATTGTTAAAAAAAACTTATTTTTAAATTGATGATCCTATTTAGTTCAGATTTTAGTACTTCGCACTGTACCCGAAAAGTAATTCGCCATGTTTTCGTTCCAATTGAATCATTATTCTTTTTCTTATGGTATATCCGTTTTTTTAAATTAAATTTCGTTTAAATAAATAAACTCATATCTCAAATACTTCAGTTCTTTTTGGTTTTGATTTCAATACTTCGCATTGAAACTTTTTTCATTTTATCTTGGCGTCGATATATTAATCTCATTCATTTTTCCTTTTCAATTTTAAGCTTGTTTTAAATACTCTTTCAAAAGACTTTTTTTCGAAAATTCAACGCTTGTTTCAGTAAAAAAAACTCTTTAAATAATCATCAGATTTTCCATAATTTTCGTTTTGAATTTAAAACTTCGTATAAAGAAATTGTTTCAAAGAACCTTTTGAATTTGCTTTCGACCCTTATGAACGTTTCAGTTTTGAATAAAATGAAATTCTTTTCAAATAATTTTCCACGAAAAAAAATTTTTTCTCCGCAAATATAACAATTTTTGAATAATTGTAAATACTAATTTATATTGAAATTTCTATCATTTTTCGTTTCACAAATTCGTTCAAAGCAGCATTTCAGTATTCATTCATAAAAATTACATTTTCATTTCAATTTGTGTATTGGTATAAATTCTTTCAAAAATAATTTCTCGCTTAGAAAGAATTAATTCCAAAAAATTATCCAACCATGTTCGCCAGTTAAAAAAAAATGTTCACTAAGTTTTTCTTGCTCCTCCTAAATGAATTCATGTCGCTAACTATGTACTTCACAGAACCATAAGTCACTATCAATCCTTCATAAAAATAATTTACACTGCCCAAATTTTCATTTAAATCTTCACTTTTAAACTTCTGAGATAGAACACATCACAGTTAAAAAAAACTATTCAAGCAACAAGATGGCGGGAGCGTATGCTGCGCCAATGTAGTGACCGCGCGTCTTCAATTCGCTGAAATCATCTCTCAAAAACGCGTGCTTACTCATCGAATATACTTTCTTAACTGACTTCTTCAACCTGCCTATGAAACTAACGACTTTTCTTTCAATCATGCATACTACCAAGACATCAATTATTTAATATCTCTATGCTCTCTATGCTGATTTTCAATCGATTTCACGAACACACTTATTAAGCTACTGTTTTTCTCTCTTCTCATTAATGTGATAACTCTTGCTAACGCAACTGGAGCACGTTCTCACAGTCGCGCTGACAAGAGCAAGTAACATATAATTTATTTGAATTAAACGTTAGCTCTAGTTCGTCTATATTCATCTAACTTTATTCTATTTTTGGTTAATCAATAATTCTATTTATCTTCTAACCAATCCTATTCTCTACAGATTACATCTATCGTTTTACTTCATTTAGGATCTATAGAAAAAAGCAAAAAAATGAATCGTTCATTTACTTAACAACCCGTTCCCTGTATCGTTTTTTGTGTCTAAACGATTCCATTTGATGAAAAAACGATTTGTTCAATCGTTCATTAATAATCCGGAAACTATAAAGGTAATCTTTTGGGTGTCTTGGGTAGAAGATAATGGGAATAGTTAACTGTATGATATGGCTTCATGCGGGATGAACGATTCATTTTTTTGCTTTTTTCTATAGATCCTAAATGAAGTAAAACGATAGATGTAATCGTTATCTTATCGTCGACTTGAATCATTACGGATGATAACGCGTATCTTCAAAGGATCATTTTACGATAAATAATAAAGAAGAAAATTATTCATGTTTAAAATCGTTTAAAATAATATATTTTATTCTAATATGGGTTTCGATTATTTACATTAGTTTTTTGCTTAATTAACAAATCATATCATTCGTATCACCAATTTGGTGATAATTTTACATTGGGCAGTCCTTGGAATACATTGCTGAGTACCTATAATACTAGAATTATTACTGAATGTAGTGTCTAGATTACTCTATCTGTAAAACTATGAAAATCTATTTTTTATCACAAATCAGTACCTTCACCGAGTACCTTTCTCGCAAATAGGGTTATTACAATCCTGTCCTAAACTAATAGACACAAAACTAATTTTAAATTTGCTATTGTGCAGACGTTATAAAATAAAAGATTTTGCAAAAAATTTAAATGATGTTCAAAATTTCCAACAGATATTGCTTTTGTTTAGCAAATGATTTTTTATAAATGTCTAATTACGATTTATCAAAAAAAGATCTACGGATCCAATACATATCTCATGGTTTTCGGAACATGACTTGGAATATTTTTTTCTCATTTAGCTTTCTGTATTTTGTACTTCATTTTTTTCGAAGTTGGTTTTCATGCGACTTCTGACGTAAGTGCCTTTTTGTATATTAAATTTTCTATACTATTTCTGAGTATACAGTCAAAAAACTATGTCAATAACAAATATCAATTCTTACAACCAGTTTTAAATCTCAATTTTCAAATATCTTCATATCTGTTAAGGAATTTCAACTCTGTATTGAAATGCTGTGTTTCTATTTTCACATCTATTGGAATGATTACTACCTAATCCTCTACGCTCCTGGATATTTTTTCAATTTCTTCAATTTTAGGTAGCTTTTAAATATGTAGGTATTAAATTGGGGATGAATGATATCCAGCTGTTAAAATCCATAGCACCAAATAAATTTAAAAAAGGTACAACACTTAACAAGCGAAATCCCCTTTGTGAGAGGGTCAATGCTTATGACATCAACCCCTACTATAGGTTCCAGAATATTTTTTAACAATCTCTACGGGAGAGGGCAGATCGTTTCCAGGTTCCGATTACCCTTTCGAAATGTGCGACGTTACCGATGGAGATTTTTTCCGATTTATCTGAAAAAAATAAACTTAATTACAATCAAATTAAGAAAGAATTACTAAATTTTACCGTCAGTTGCGGTGAGTCCAGAAGGCCAGATGCGGGCTTCATCGTGTAAAGAAATCACGAATGGACATTTGAAAATCTGAAACAAAAGTAAATCCTGGATAAATATTAATTGGCTAGAAAAAAAAAAGAACTATTTCATAAACTTTAAATATAGTTTCAAAAACCAACCATTTTTCCAAAAATCTTTGATTAAAATTTAAAAGTACATATCTTAAGTATACATTTAATCTGGGAGCGTTCATATATTGATCTGAGATAAGAGTTGGTATTTTGTGGTGACGTAACGAACCTACATTTTCGCTAAATTTATTTATATTTCAAAGAACGGAATTTCTGATTAAAAGTTTCGAATCAATTTTTATTTTCCATTCAGTGAATCAAAAACATAAAAAACAAAAATTTCAATTTGAATTGTTTGAATGTTGTATCAGATTTTTCAATCTCACGACAATATTTTAAACTTTGATCTATTGTTTGACTTTGAATCCATATTATTTTATTTAAATACATTTAATGAGTTTTTTTTTCGATTTTTATACTGATTCTCGAAATAAAATTCTAATTTTGCTAGTTTGTAAATTAAACCTACCTTTTCTTAAGTCCTTCAAAATGCTGTTGCGATATCGGCGGAGAGAAAGATGGCATGGAAATCTCTACATGGCTGTGTTGATGGTGTTGACCGCCACGTTTTTCTGCCTCCTCGTTCATAATTTATTCCTACTGAGTCCATACCTTGGCGATAAAAATGTTGCCCACCTTTCCGACAATAATCGTAGCTGTTTTTCATCAGCACTCGTCATGAGCGATCACTTTAACAAATTTGTTTTTACTGCTGCTCTTCCGCCCGAACTCGCTATCGCTGCTGCCGTTGTGGTGCTCATCCAGTGAGATGGTTCTTTTGCTGGACTGACGAGCTGTATGGATGGATTCGAAAATAGAAATAATTCAACGGAAATTATTTTTTAAACGAATTTGATATGGTACCTGCCAGGAGCTCTCCTGCTTTCGTTGTTTCTTTGGTGCATGGGATGCTTATTCTCCCGATTATGCGACATGGCTGAAGATTAGCAACAACCATCTCCAATCATCCGACTCGTTCGAGGTTGTGGTAACGGCCGAGCCCCCGACAAGCGAATACAGCTTGTTCCGGAAACGCCAATTCAGCGAAATCAAAACTAACCTAAAAAAACACAAAATCACATAGCAAATTAGAAAACATTAATCATCAAGTTCAGGATAATCTTCTTAGCTTTACCTACGTTTCTGATCTGAATTTGGCTCTTCCTTTGGAGAACATCTAGGAATTCTTCCTTCCGGTTCCGCTTATTGAAACATCTCGCACTGACTACAAAAACAAAACAAAAAATTATTGTAAAAAATCGTGATAATATATACAATTTGCCTACCAATTTTTCTCCCAAAAGATGGCAGATCCGGTAGAAAACCTGGTACAATCGATGCCAAACAGCCACTACCGATACACGTCGAGGGACTCGGGTATCCCGTGAAGGAACGGCTATCCAGGTTCCGATTAATTCCGGTGACAATCACTTTTTCGAGAGAGAAACAGTGAAGGCGCGTCTCCTACTGTAGTAAAGACGCACGACACTATACTCGCTAACTTTCAGCTACTCAGTTCAGAGTGACGGCTACTCAGTTGTCGCCAAAACCACACCTACTCAGTTCTGACTAAACGGCTTTTACTCAGAACTGACTAACAGCCCTTTTCGCGACAACTGAGTCATGGTTACTCAGAATGCGCGAAAAATTCTGAAGCGGTTTTTGGCCGCTTTTCTATGCTAGTATAGTTAAAACCTGTATTATTTTTCAGACAAATGATGGATTAGTTGATCTGATGAATAACAAAAGTCCAAATGTTGTGCAAACACATTTATTTAAAAAAAATCACAAACTTATGGAAATTTTTTTTTCCCGTCGGGTTTAGTCTCCCGGGCCGGGACCCATGATGCCGTAATATTCCATAATAATTGTGTTTGAACCATGATTACTTCGTCACAGAAACCTGTAATAAAAATAATATTGAATTAATAGCCAGAAATTACCTTTAGAATGAATATTCACCTTGTAAATTTTCTAGCTTTTGCCGCACGAAAACAACCAAGTCTGACCGCCGCGCACAAACTGATCAACATTTACTCAGTTGTCGCCTTCAAGCACTCGAGTTCTCTGAGTGCCGAATTTTCTGACGACTGAGTAATTTTTCCGCTGATTTTTGAGTTCATTAAGATCAGCCGTCGGCTGCTTCATACATGAGGCGACGTCTGAGTAAAAGGTAGCCGTGCTCTGAGTATTTCAAATTTAGCGAGTAGTTTTTCAAACTGTTAACTGTATCTTTTAAAAATAATTTGGAATAATCTCTAGCGTATACGGATAAGTTTGGACACACGAATAATGATTTTACGAACAGCAACGATTACCGTTATCAGATCAGTATAATACTGACGATTGGTTGTACGGTTTTTGATTATGCGGGTAATCTGACTATGATCTCTGATTTTGAATTTGGATTTTTAATTCTAATTCTCCGTTCATAAATTTGTGCACACACTGTTCGACTCTCAGCCACTCTTCTTTGGAGGGAGAGGAAGCTTTCTTCCTGAGAGATTTCATGCACTTTTCGCCAAGCCAAAGCTTTTGAATTTCCTTCCCATTTCCCATGCTATCCTCTGTTTTCATGAGAGCCGCGAGAGAGTTGGAGAGAAAGCTTATGTTGTTTTGGCACAGTGAGAAGCAGGAGAGAAAGGTCCGTTCCAATCAAAGGCAATGAAAGAGATGAAAATATTGTCACCCGTTTCGTTCTACAAAACTGTGGGAGAGAGCATGGTTTTGTTTTGAATTTCGAACGGAACGGTCCATTCAAATCGCTCGATCAGCTCTCATTCAAGGTTCACCATCCGTAGAGAGCGGTCAGGATCGTTCCGTATCAGCTCGCGTCGCGTCGTTCAGGCTCCGGCATATCCATCATCAAACGCATCATCAGTTTTTTTTCCTACCTTTTCTCATTCATTTGTTGTGTTGAGTCTCGCGTTCTCGTTCGTTCTCACTCGCTCTCATCGCCGCCGCTGCATACCGAATTATCATTGGAGCTGCTACTGCAAAGTTTTCGGTTGATATCTCACGTCACGGCTCCACCAAACCGCCAGACAGGTTTCAACTCAGCGAAACTGCCCCCCCAAAGGTTGGGGAAAAGCGCGAGCCCATTACAAAGTTGTTGTATTTACACCATCAAATTGTTGCTGATGATTCGAATTTTCGTCGACGCTGCAGCGGCCGTTTGATTGTTGCTGGTGTGGGAATGTAGCAAGAGAGAAAGGAAAAAAATTACGATACCGTGCTCATCTCTCTGCTCTGTTGCACTTGTTTGTAGTGCGAGTTCGTGGTGCGTGGCGGCTGGATTGCTTGCTGATGCACTTGTTTTGATTTGAATTTGAGCTTGGGCGCCCTGGAGCAAAGCGCGAAGGTTCGTTTCCGTTTCCTTTTTCCTTATTCGTGTGTTTTGCTTACTCGCGGTGACGATTACGGGTGATCTAGCTGTTAAGGGAACAGTTCAACGGGAGGAAAAACACGGAGAGCGGAAAGAAAATTCCGTGAGTGATGTAGCTGCTCATTATCAATTCCCGGGAAGTTTTCCGACTTTTTTTGGGCTACTGAAATCCTCCTTTTCCGATTCAAGAAAAGTTCAAAGAACAAATAGAGACGGACGGACACCGGAAGCGCGGAGAGAACTTCGAAGAAAATAAAAAGTGAAAACGACGAAATGATGGGTTGTGCAGCGGGGGCCGCCGAATGAAAAAAGAAGTTTGCGCCGACAACGACGCCCGCACGGAAATACAAATTTCCTGCTCCCTGGAAGTGGAAAAGAAGTAGGCGCGCGATCGATGCGGGGGATAATGTGTATGAATAAGGCAGCAAATGAGGCGTAGGTAGCAAGAGGGTGGCACCCAGTCATCCACCCTCGCCCGATTTGTGTGTGTACTGTTGGGTGGGAAATTTTCCTGGAAAATCTGCACCGATAGCAAGAAGATTCCCGGTAAATTTGTGTCAATCAAACGGATTGAACGTGTACTGTTAGGTTGTGCAAGAAGGTAAAAACAAAGTCGTTTTGTGTTGACTTTAAAATGGCTTTTTTGATGTTCAAATTGATCATGTGGAAGGGAAGAAAATGATAACAAATCACCACCGTAAAAAAAATTACCAACATATCGTAATCGTACTGGAATTGTAAATTGTGTGTAATAATCCAAACCCAACGAGGAGATGGCTCGCAAGAAAGGAACAACGAAAACGAGTAAGTAACTCAACTACTTTTCCTTTAAAATTTATCTTTATTTATCAGATAAAATTTAAAAGTTTGCTTAGGTAACCAAGCATTCAAGTCACAAAATGAACTGATACCAAGTTTCGCGACCCTTATCAGTGTAAATTTGGCCCATCAATATTTATTAAATCTTGTGAATAAGGAAATTTTTTTAAGCCAAACGTGCTAAATCGACACACGATTTTTTTTTTTGAATTTCAAAATATTTTTAAAATTAATTTCTAAATGTAAGAGTAGTTTTCAAAAGTCTCTATATAGTTTTACCTCATAAATACTTCTTTTCGTTCTTACTGATGAACTTACAAAAGAAGTTTTATTAGCCCTTTTTTGATTATCTTTTATTAATCGAGTTTTTGACAACCAGTTTCAGTTTTTGACTTTTAAGGATACAGTGTTCAACAGACATGTTTCATGCAAAAAGCAAGAATAACAAGTGAAGTTTTCAAATATCCATGAAATAATTTTTGTCTCATTTTTTCAAAATGAGTTGGTTTAGAATCAAATTTTAATTTGGTATTTGATAAAAGGGCTCGAGCTGTGGTGATCAATTTAATTTGGAAATTTTATTCTATTATTTTTGTAATATCATCATCAGATGTTCACAAAACAAAATTTATGAGGTCTTCAACAATTTTTGAAATTGTAAAACAAAACAATGATTAGCTAAGAATTTTGTTGGATTTATTCCAAAATGTAATGAAGACTTTCCAAATTGATGTGAAAAAAGCATCGCTTATAAAGACGTTAAAGTATTTGATACAAGATCAAGCTTGCGAAAACTTTTGTTAGAATCTTCGGGCCCTTGCATTGATTTTTTTATTCATCTTGATTTTATATTAAGAAACCAGTTAAAACCTGTACAAATAATCATTTTCAAACGGGAAAATTGGAAACAACTTTGGAATTTTAAACCGAAAAATCGCTAGCTACCCTGAATATTGTTTGATTTTAGGGGAATGTCGATCTTCAAAATGGATTCAGATAAACATCCGTATCCACCTAAAATAGCGGAGCTTGAAGAACGAACTCGTATGGATCAGTCATTTTCATTTATAACTTTGGGAAGCTTGTTTTTGTAAAAAGCAAAAAAAAATTAGACACGACGTTTAAAAGATGTTTCAACCTTCAACCTATGGATAAAAATTGAGCCAATAATTTGATGTAGACACAAATCTACTTTTTTTTTTAAATGTGCAGACACAAAAGACGATCAAATTCCGAGAATCGATAACGACTAAATGCTAAACAGATGGCACTGTTTGGTAATTAAATTAGTACTCGAATTGGACCTTTGATTGAATTTCCGGCTTAGCGAGAAAAAAAATAAAAGAACTAAAAGATCGCATCGAATACAAACCCATCTAATAGATTTTGGCCAGACTAAAGAATCTGCCCCAAAAATCGAAAATCTTGGCTGGAAAGATCGATCTTCCACTGATCGGCCAATCTCAATCTATGCAACCGGGTTGAGAGAGATCGATCCGAATCGAAATTTTTGCATGACTTATGACTTTATGGTTTGTTCAAACTTTGCTCCCTTTTTTTCAAATTTGTCGTCAAATAAATATTAAGAAGGAATCCTTATAGCTACAATTGGCTTCAAGTTTAGCCCGAAAAAGTCTGTATGTGCAATAGGGTGGTCCAAAAGTAGAGCTGTGTTTCGGAATCGAAACCTTGAGGACTGAAATCGCTACTCGGCGTGCCAGAAGGCTTCCTGCCACGCTAAATTTCGCAGATTTGTTATATCAAAACTCATTGTTCATTGCTCATTGTTCATAGCAAAATTGCTTGAAAATATGTTTCACCAGGAGCACAAATTAAAAGCAAATGACTAAAACCGTAGGGGTCCTGCACAACAGAGGAACCAAAAAAAAAATACAACCAGCAATAACGGCCGAATTTCTTGAGTAAAGGTAAAATTCATACTTCTACCACTGCTTCTACCATCGGGATGATTCGTTAAAATACTGAAAATGGAATAGATTTGACCAACGAAGATCATTGGTTCGATATTTGAAGAAAAATGTTTGAATATTTTGATATTTGAAAGATTTGGTTACTTTGTATTCAGTTTACAATTTTGCTTGATATTTATTTCAGGCGCACTAAACACCCTAAATTCGTACGAAACACATTACAAAGCTCATAGAACTCTAGAAACAGGTTATCTGAAGCTACCAAATCAAATTTGAGCTCTTAGGCTCCGAAATATGAGCACCAGTATGAACGGCAGTAGGGCGTAGGGCGCTGTAGGGCGCTTTGCTTGTTCCGGACACCGATTTATTTTTTAATTTTCGGAACAATAATAATCAGGTTCTTAAATCGCATTTTTCAAATGAATAAGGACAAATATTCCAAGTTACAAAGGGATTTTTAGCCACTTCGTGTAAAAATCAACGGTTATTTGTTATTTCCGATTGTAGACTTCCGCTTGCTTCCTCTTTCGTGCTGAACCGCTACGGTTTTTAGCCTTTTGCTTTTAATTTGTGTTCCATGTTTATTTAAAACGTACTTTCAAGCAGTTTTACTTTGAAAAAATCCTTCCTGACGGTATTTAGCTGGATGCTTACGAATATCTGGGGAAATTTGTGTTTTAATCATTTTATCGGATTCAATCACACCCTGAAAAGTATAAACAATTAATAAAACGATTTTTTTCGAGGAATTTTGTTGGAATTGAATCTTTTTGGCTCATAAGAAGACGGAACAATTTTCTATTCGGAAAAAATAGCGAACTGTTAAGGTTATTAAAAATGTGCACTTTATTTTGTCTATCGAAAACTGATTTTTAATACAATTATCAGGGTGGCAACTAATTCGGGCAGTCGGGAAACGCAGAAAAAGTCGGGTTTGAACATTCACCTGGAAAAAGTCGGGAATTCTCCCAAGAAATCGGGATTTTTTTTATCTGTTGCTCAGTGCAGTGCATACATAATGCTTCAGGATAACTGAAAATTTGTAATTTGTAAAACTTAAACCATGTTCTAAAGAATTAAACTCAAAACTTCGAGCAACTAAAAATTATAAAATTGTACACTTCAGTTCAATTTTAACGAGAAATAGCTGGTAGAAAACTGAGATTTTTCAGTTTAAATTTCTTGCATAACTTGCATCTTCTTTTTTATTCAGTTCAAGTAACATGTCTTAGCGAAAATTCCGAACATCAACTAAAGCACATAATTTGAAATTATTTAAGTGTAATTTTATTTTAAAAGTATTCGAAATTGGAATTTAGATTACGGGTCGATATCTGCTTATGATGTGAAGTCAGAAATTCATCGATTACTTTCGGGAGATTTCTTGAATCGCTGAATTTGTACATAATGAAACGGTTCAGAATAAAGAAGTATTTACCTTACGTGAAAAAACTTTTAATAAATGAGTAGCAAAGTTACGAGTTTTAGGGCTATACTTAAAATTTGTATTAGAATTTAACAGTTTGAACCTTCAGTGAGATTTTAAACGATTGTAACTGTGCGTCATTGCCATGAGAAAATTTTGAAAAAACGTAATTTGAATCTCATTTACCTCATTTACCATTCACCTTCTGGTCCTTACAATTTATAAATTTGGTGCCTTGTTTGAATTTGAATAATTTGTACATACAACTGATGTTTCTTGAAAAATTTGATGGCGTTTAGTTCAGTCTGGTCTGGAATTCCGACCATTTGTCCTTCGGTATAAAATAAAAACTCATGAAATATTTTCAGATGCAATATTAACGAGAAAGTAGTGTGTCCATTTCCCGGCCATTTTTCCGTTCCCGGGAATCTGGAAATCTGGAGGCCTGTCTCCCGGGATCCCGGGAAATATTCAAAAACATGTAAAATATAGCTTATCAAAATGTACTCTTCATAATGTTTTTTAAAACTATTTTTAATAAAAAAAACTGTTTTCAACAATAAAAAATTAAAAACAGTCAAACTTATAGCTCGTTTAACTGTTTTTAATAAACCTGAACAAGTCAAATAAATCATTTATTCATGCTATTAGGGTTTAAAAAAAAATCTTTTTATTTGATTGATTTTCCTGAACACTTTACATATTTGCTCTTCATATGAAACAAAAAGATATCTTCTTCATTTCCAAGCCAGAAGGGAAACAAATGCATAAATGTTACTTTCGAGAAAACACAATCTGGCTACCTGTAGCGCGATTTTTCATATATTTTTCGAAGTGTTGTGGGTTTTTGTTCAATAAAAGCGGTGTGGAAATACATACATATTTGAATAAAAAAAATTGCGCCAAATGGCTTCAAAATGTCTACTGCCTCAGGCAGGAATCAGCATATTCTCAATGAGTTATGTATGACTACATTTTCAAAAAGAACAATTAGAATGGTTCCGGAGGCTATCGGGCTTTTCTAGAGAAATAATTTCATTCATGTCGGGAATTCCCGGGATTGAAACAATGATTTCCGGGAATCGGGAACTCCCGATTTTTTGAAATTCCCGACCGGGAAATCCCGGGACGGACACTCTTATAGGTATTCCATAACATGTTATGAAAATCAGTAGTCAATAGATTGAAATTTACCGCTTTTCAGTGTATTTTACGATTATTCTGCGTAATAGAACATATCGCCAATTATTTTAAATTGTAAAGATTGGAATATGACATTTCAAATCAAATCCAAGGCCGGATGAAAGGGAGGGGGGCAATGGGGGCAATTGCACCGGGCCCCTCGGCTCAGGAGGCCCCCTGAGTGAAATATGAATGAACACTCTAGAAACCTAAGAAAAATTGAGAGAATACGAAAATCGAAATTTGAACATAACAAATATATAATGGGGCGTCCGTCTCGTCTCGAATAGTTTTACTCTTGTTTAAGTTAAAGAGGCCTCACAAGGAGCATTGCAGAGTTTTTCCCGTATTGATGCAAGCTGGGCAAACCACGTGTTTTTTTTTAAACCTGGAACACAAAATTTGAAGAAATTTAAACAGATTATTCAAAAATAAAAAATCCAGAAGAAAATGAAAATAACACATCCGCTTTTTAATCAAAACACGTTAGTTCCGTTTTCAGTTTCCGTTTTTTTTTTTCGTTCAGTTTCTGTTTTATTTTTTTAATAATGGGAATCGATCCAGAAAATACGGACTTGTTTATACAATATACTAGCAATTGGGCCAACCCGTTGTTTGCTTCACTTGTCCACTTTACTTTGATGGACCGGGCATGTTATAATATTTCGGGAAGTTTAGAGTTCTTACCCTATGGTAAATAGCACAAGCCAACAAAATTTACATTTTTCCGATGCGTCAAGAAATCAAGAGCTTATTTTAGCTAATTTTAGGACGCTGATTCCGAATTTGTGTATGTTACTTTAATTTTTCGGCCTTAGCGGTGAAAAGTGATGTCCTTTTTAGTAGGGACATCTAAAGATTATATTTTTTTTTATATATAGATGGATAGAAGGTTAGATGAAATGAAAGAGGTTGAAAATGAGCGGGTAGAATTTATTTAGAAGCATTATCATCACATATCAAATTTTTGTTCCTCACCCACCATCTTTCATTTCATCTAACCTACTATCCATCTATATAAAAAAAATCATAATCTTTAGATGTCCCTACTAAAAAGGACATCACTTTTCACCGCTAAGGCCGACAAATTAAAGTATGAGTCCGCATCCTATACATTACCTATTACATTCACAAGTTGAGATAAATTTAAGAACACAAAGACTCCTCCCGTCCTCCATCTTCTTCTTCTAATATATAAAGATGAGTTGGACTATATATGCACCGCTTAACCGATCAGCCTGGAATTTGGTACAGTTATGTGTTTGGACCATGGGAAGGTTTAAGTAATAGTTTCGAGCCCCTCCCACCTGAGAAAAGGGATCCTCCCATAGAACTTTCGTTTTTTCCCACAAACCAAAAGTCATGGCACCCATTTTTCAGAACCAATTTTTTTCCATTTGGCGGGGTTGTTTTCACCATCACCATGGGCGGGCATTAGAAACGACCATCAAGAGTTCACGTGGACTGGAAAGCAAATCAAAGCTTGCTGAGCATCAAAGATTTGAAAGGTAAAATTTTGGCGGGTGTTTTTTCCTTCTACTGTTCAAAACACGTGGTACCGGTACGAGATATTTGGATGCA
The DNA here is from genome assembly GCF_029784155.1 of Uranotaenia lowii. Classification (NCBI taxonomy): domain Eukaryota; kingdom Metazoa; phylum Arthropoda; class Insecta; order Diptera; family Culicidae; genus Uranotaenia; species Uranotaenia lowii. Next base: position 13,971,259 of record NC_073693.1, read on the forward strand.
ATAATGAGCCTACATTTTGTATTGAAAAATACAAGTATCCTGTAAAGAATATATTGACTAAAATTGTAGTGATTTTCAATGTGCTGCCTACCGCCCCGCTGGGGGGCTTTGAGAGTTTACAAGGATATACAGTGAACTGAACAGTGAATTGGTCTCTTCAGCTGAATAACTATTTGGACTGAATGCTGAAAAACTAATGAACCGATTTTCATAAACTCCAGCTTTTCACCAACCATTTTCAAATTTTTAGGATTCCTTATAGAGAAAGAAAAAATCACTAGATTAAGAGTTACACCTATGTTGAAGGCTGCAATTTCAAAGCTTTGATAGCCGCCGGGGAACCTAAATGGGAGATTAGAAAATTGATTAGATAATACAATCTGAGCTTTTAGTTTTATACCATCCTATTTCATTGGCCAATTCATTTATACTTTTTGATTTATTTTTGGTCATCAATGTGTTCAATTCTACCATCCAATTTTGAAAAAAAACCGTTTGGTACTGCGAGTTCAAACAAATGATTTCAAAGAATTTTAACATTGATCATTCTTCAAAATAATAAATGGAACTCAAATAAGACCATTTCCATAACATTTAAATGGTTATTTCGGTTCAGTGATGATTTCTTTTCGATAACTCCAAGAAACTTTTAGTGCAACTTTCAACGTTTAAGAAAAACAGTGTTAAATTAAAAAAGCGAAAAAAGCAAACATACAATTGAAAACATGCCAAATGAGTCTTAAACATGGTTCAACAAGGTTCGGAAGTGTTTTTAGCGTGATCTGGCGAACGTGGGGTGCCCGAGGAATTGGAGAACGGTTGCCATGGACCGAGTGAATTTTAGGAATTATGTTCGCCAAGTTATGTCGTGAGACGGAATACTACATAAATAAAAAAAATTTTAATTAAATAAAACTTAATTTTTAATTAAATAAAACTTAAATATACCATTGTACAGGGAGATCATCCATCTTGAAAAGAGGGATAGTCTCCAAAAGAGATTAAAGTTTTTTGTGATAGAGAAGAAGGAAATTATTTTGAAATTCATTTCATAATCCTTAAATCTACAAGCTTCTTCTAAAAAAATGTAATCTTTTAAAAGACTTACAAAACTTTCGTGGCCAAACATGGGCCCAATTTCTTAAAATGATGAATCTAAAGCTTCCAATATTTCGAAAAATCAAACGACTCATTTTGATTAATATCTTTTGTAAACCCGAGCAAAGCCGGGTAAAATCAGCTAGTCCAATATAAAGAAAACACGAGACAAACCCTATTAGGACATTTTTTGAGCAAGTTTCATAAAAATAATCATGAAAGGTTTTTTGGAAGCCGATTTAAAATCTGCTTATAAATTTTGATGGAAATTTTTTTTTCAAAAAATTTTTTTTTTTTATATTTATTGAACAATTCTTGGATTTTGACCAAATTTTAATCGGATAGTGCCCGGATTTTTGGTCAACAATTTTGATATCAAATGCCCAGATTTTGCCAGGTTTTTAGATAAAATAACCCGGATTTGTCCGGCCCAGTACGAACTGAAAAAACCTACTTGAGCCCAACATATTTATTGCTAAGGTGAGAGATCAACAATTGTATACAATCAGTGATCGAGATTTTCTGCTAGAATCTCTAGAACACAACTGTACTGTATCAGGTTTTCCACAACTGAATAATAACAACGAAAAAACCTGCACTTTCCAGCTCAACTCCATCCGTCGCCGGTATAGAGCGTGGGTGTCAAAGCGTGACTTTAAAGGAGAACTTGTTCGCATTCTTCCCGGGGTTGTTTCGAAACCAACCCTAGCAGAACTCGGCTTCGCGTGCTCTACTATTATCCAACAGCCTTTGGTATAGTTGGGACGACAATCACTCGCTATAACCTACATACATTCTTGGACTTAGAAAACTTATGTAACACTAGGGCTCTGTTTAGAACGAAAACTTCTGGGCGAGGAGCTTTGTTAGGTGATTTAAGATTTCAATTAAAAGCAAATATACAAGTTTTCCACAATGAATTAGTTAACCCTAGAGATAATTCGATTCATCGCTACCCTTTTTGCTGCTGTAAAATTCCGGAACCCAAAATCAGTCACAAAAACCAGAAAAGGGATCTGGCCGAAAGGAAGTGACAGCAGCAAGTGCTATTTCGCACCCCGGAATTCTAGGAGAGAACATTTACCGTAAATGAATGAAAGGAGAAGAAAAGAAAAAGGTCATTCAAAAGCCTAGGCTGTATCAGATCAGGACTACCCCGAAAAATGTTTACCGCCCCCACCATTCACAACGGACGGACACTTGAAAAACCCGATTCTCTTGAAAGGGAATGGGTGTCGAGTTTTTTTTTTTTATTAAGCTTTACCTTGGCTCATTCAAATAGCATTTGCAAATCACTTTTCCGCCCACCATCGGAGCAAAAACTGGAGGGCGCAGCAGAATATTCCAATCCAACAAAGTTAGTCGACGTCGTCGTCGTCCGAAGGAAGGAAGAAACGTTCTGAGTAAAATGGTAGCACCGGAATGGGTGGCTGCCTAATAATAAATAACGATTTTTTGTGGTGGCGGCACCTTGGAACACTCAAGCTCTACTCTGATGGGTGGTGTAAAATATGAAGAAACATCAGGCACCTGGGATGGAATCGGGATGGTATCGGATGGGATGGCACAACGACATTCCTCAGCCTGTTGGGCGCGCAGAAAAACCGCAATGTCGAGCAAATACAGAGAGAAGCGGCGAAGCGCTTCTGTAAATATCTAGCGAAATTCCAAATATAGCTCAGTTGCGGATTTTTCCTCCCACTGAAAAACAGAAAACGGCAGAAGGCAGCAAGAAAAAAAAAACAATAAGTAACAACGATGATCTGTTTTGGTAAAATTTTTGTACCTTTGACGGTTTCTGAGTGAAGAAAAACACATCGCACTTGTGTTGCGATTCTTGTTGGAGCCAATGTTGTTTATCTGCTTTCAATCAATCGCTGAGCTGACTCTGTCCTGCCATTGCCTGCCGCCGTTGAATTCCCAAAGTTGACGTCAAAGATGCGCAAATAATAATAGATTGGAAGTACATCAGAGCTCAGACTGACTGTCTGCTGCTGGGATCTGGATTTGTTTGACGTAATGGTTGCATTATTTGCGCAATTGTGTAACTTTATCCGTTCTAGTAGATTTTAGGATGTTAAGACGAACTGACAACTTGTCGTTTGAAGACAAATTCTAGGGAGAAATTTATTTTTTAAGCAAGCTCTCGAATTTGAACCTACATTCGTGACTTTTTTCCTTGATAATTTTCAATTTTTCAATTATATTAATCGTTAAAAACGTACCGACGAGTATGACATCTAAAAGGTTTATAAGGACATAAGCCAACGGCCAATAACTGTAGAGAAACATCAAACAACACACAAAACAGTGGCCGGGATAGATATTTAACGCCGTTATAATCGTTCCTAGGTGAGTAAGCGAACAAATTTGTCGATATTTAGTCAAAATTTAGTAATGGCTGCACCAGGTTTAACATCCCAAGTAACAATTTTAGCTTTATTATGGTAAGCAAAATTTCGTTTGGACTATAGCAATAATCTTCATAAAAAGCTAAAGCGCATTCTATAACATCACCTGGACTCTAATAAAGCCTAAATTAGGCTATTTGGCCCTATTCTAGAAACGTCATCATGACATATCATTGTTGGTCACCAAAGCTTTTAAAAAGCTATTATTTAACATGTAAGGAATTTTTGTTTTTTCGATTCTGTGAGTTCTCGGAGTTTTATTTTTATTTTTTCCAGCAACCATAAGAGCACCTGCAACGGTTCAGGCGTAATATTGGTTTTAAGTATACCAGTTTTAGCACAATTTGAAATTTTAGAATCGGCTAAAACATCCACTCCCCACCGGTGTAGGAGCAAATTTAAAACGGAAACACTTTCATTGCAGACACTCAATAATTGAGAAGAAAAAACCCATTTTATTATAAAAATTGCATAAGTTTTGAGTTTCACGGTTAATTGTCTAAAAATTAATTCTACGAATATTCTTTTTGACAGAACAATGATTTCAACTATTCTACCAGGATTTCATTAATTTAAAAGCAAAAATGACTACACAACGAGGAAAAAGGTCAATTGAAACAATTCTTCAATTAATTCAATCAAATTGCTTTGAATCAATGGAATAAGGTTTTGTTAAAATGAAATGAAAAAGCAATTTTTTCAAGTTATTGCTGACATTGATAAAGGAAACGAGAAATGTTTATCCCAAAGTCAAAGGAAATTTTCCTTTGATTTGTCGACATTTTTGTTTGACAAAAACTTCTTTCACTATTTATAAATTAATGTATGGATACAGAAAAATATGCTGATATTGACGAAAACTTTGAGCAATCCATACGAAACTAAATATCTCTCAATATCTCAAATAAAACAAAAATTATAGAACAAACAGTAAACATTTATTTTACCTCATCGAAAAAGTATTAAAATTTTCTTTTCGTTTATTTTTTTCAAATTTTAGAACGCTGACTGGATTCACTAATTCGTCGAGCCCAAATTAAAAGCTTTTTATTTAATTATATTAAATCGAGAATAATGTGACATCTATTATTTATACTTGATATGATTTTTATTAACATCTATTCTCAATTTATGTTACGTATAGGGTGGTTGATGCAAAAAAAAAAACATTCAAATAATATCTCAAAAAGAAACTATTATCACACCCAATGTTACCCAAACATGTATGAAAGAAATCATTGTTCGCTAAAATTTCCTCACCGTGAACTTAATCGGTCTGTCGTATATTTTGAAATCCTGTTCCAAATTTGCATGAATTTGGAACAAAGGCGTATAACTGTTGGGAATTTTGAAATCGATAACTGTGCTAAAACAGCAATTTACACCACCGGTGCCAGCCGAAATGTTTTAGCGTGGTCGAAAACCGTGTTTTGCATCTACCGTTGGGACAGCCCTAATGGTTGATGAATGATGATTGCATTATTGAGATATGAACTGGTAAAATTAGTAGCCAAAATACCAATGTTTTAACCATATTATGAGCCTCTTTTGTACTGCCAGTCAAGATTTTAGGTAAAATGTGTATGAAATAGTATCTTAAAATAAATGCGCCTCGTCAAATCTGATGGCCAATCATGATGGAATTGATGGAAAATAGGCCTGAAAAAATATTTTCCAATGCTTGCATTGTGGATCCATCAACATGGCGTCATTTTGAGCCCTTCGATTTTGCAACCAACGATTTGACGTTTCTCTCGTAAGCCAACCAATTACACGCTTAGGATGAGTTGCTCATTTCTGAGTTAATGAGTACAGTAAATGAGGACAGACATTTTAAATAAAAACGGGTTGGTTGTTAATCAACCGTGGATTAAATCATGAGTTGAAGTCAAATTTTATTGTCTGACGCCATATTGAAATCCAAGATGGCGGTATCCGCTGAACTTTTAATGCTGTAAATGATAAAAAGTCGCATTAAACAACCACTATATGTGTATTGGTTGAAAGGGCTAAACTAGAAGAAGCCGATTTTTTCTTTTCGACGCTCTCTTGAAATCCAAGATGGCGTCTTCCGCTGAACTTTAAAACGCTGTTAGTCACTGAGAATCGGCGGAAACTCCCACAATATGGGTATAAGTTGAAAAGGATCAACGAGTAGAATACAAATTTCGCTATCAGGCGTCATCTTGAAATCCTAGATTGCGGCTTGCACAGAACTATAAAATGATTGAAATCATTGAAAGTCACTTGAAATTCCCCCAATATGGTCATTCGGTAAAATGGCTTAATCAGTTTAAGTGGAATTTCTCTATCAGATCATCTTGAAATCTAAGGCTGATGTCATGCTGAAGCAACTAGCAACGCAACACAACGCAACGTTCCAATAAGATTGCGTTGCAACGCATTGGTATGTCATGCTGGCGCGACCTGTGACTTTGAAATTCCCTACAAATCATCACTTCTCTACATCTGATAATGCTTTGAATCGTCTCCTTTCTTTCGGGAGCCATCAAAAACTCATCAAATCACGACCCGGATTGCAAGAATGCCGAAATTTGAACCGACAAAATTCCTTGTTTTTTTTTTGCGGGAACTAAGAATTCATGAAAATTTTCTCGCCGATTAAGATATTTTTTAGTTTATTATCACAAGTTCGGACAGATCTTCGTACTATTGTGCTTAAAACCCGGAATCAATGCTTCAAATCGAGAAAAAACAATATTCCTATTGGATTTCCTACTAGTCGCGCTACAAAACACATTGGCATCAGATTGGTCGCGCTATACAAAGCGACCAGTATGACAGGTCTGCGCGATTTCCATGGAGATCAAATGAGAGCTGGTTAGTCGTGTGAACGTTGCGTTGTAGGTCGCGTTGCTAGTTGCTTCAGCATGACATCAGCCTTAGCCGATTTAGGCTTTACAGACTGAATAAACGTGTAACTTAACACGTTAAGAACCACGGAGAAATCTAAACTGGGGACCACCGAAATTAGGCATATTGTATCTCAGAAACTACTGGACCAAATTCTTCAAATTTAGTATCTTTGAGTTACCTAAAATGGTGTGTATAATTTAGTCGAATATAGTTTCATTAGTAAATTTATAACATGTAAGTTGTGCTTCTAAGTGAAACACACTTGCGTAGAGCGAAAAGACGAGATATCCGTATTTGGTCCGCAATGTATTAAGATTAACATTTAACACCCAGTTCCGAGATGGGAATCGAACCCCTGCCATCAGTGCCGCTGTGCGAAAAAATCAATTGAACAAAGTTAATTATTTACAAAAAATACGACATCCCATAACCTTTCTATCCCGGATTTACCAGTGCGTTGCTCGTCAATAAACCGGAGCAAAAAACGAAAACCTTCCCAAAAGCCAGAGAATGCGCTTCCTAGCAAGTGCTAGAGGCAATAAATCCGCATTCGAATCCCATTTACGACATTCCTATTTCAAGGCCACCACCATCAATCCACATCCATTGCATTCGGTATTCCGGATTCACAACACAGTAACAAGCACTGTTGGCACTCCGCACTGTCTGACGTTGACGCGAAGCACTTGTCGTCGGTCTGTGATCCCCGTTTGCTAAAAACAGAACCGGAGCAGCATATAGGAATGAATCGAAGGAGACAAAAAAAAAAAACGAAAATAAACACCATCAGCAACAACAACCGAGCTAAAGCAGCCCAGAAAAGGGATAAAATGTTATTTTGCCCAGTCCTGAGGCTGTGTTGGGTGTTGTTGAAGGCCCGATTTTGCTGCTCTCGAGAATCCCCGACCGTAGGAATTTCGGGGTTTTTGTCTCCTCGGTCGGTCGGTCGGTCACGGTCTATAAATAGGCGAGAATAGGCAAAAATCAACGAAAAAAACAACCCAGAGGACCAAACAAAACTTTGTGTTGGGCACTTGAGAAAAAGATTCCCCGAACAAAGAACCGTCCTCACTTTCGATGCCACATTAAAACCATGCAGGGCATGGTGTAAAAAATGTGTTGCTTGCTGGCAGTGAAGAGATGTCCGAGTCCGGTCCGATCTGGGCCCGGGGATATCCCTGCGCCAAGCCAGTGCCGGGTCTTCCCTCTTGGTATGGCAGAGGATTCCCAAGAAATTACTGCCTAGTTGCTAGTATGTAGAGAAGACAGCCACGGGTTTGTACCTGCTGCAGCAAAACATGCCAAAGGATCAACGGAAAAGAAGAAGCAGACACAGGGCAAGTGAAGTGGAAGTGTGCTGTGGTGGGAGGATGAGTAGAAGAAGAGGAAGGGAAGTAAAGAGCCGGGAGGCAATAGAGAAAACACCCTCGTTTTCCAGGGCAGACAAGGATTTCCTCGAATTGTTAATGCTGCTTGCTGCCGCTTTGAGCGAAATCGGGCGGACAAAAAGGAAACGACGACGTCATTTTCTCAAAGTTGGTTCGTAAACCGTAGGTACGCGCTGTATTTCTTCCCGGTTTATGGATGCCAGCAGGGATGCCATCAGGTTCGACTCTGTAGCAGGGTTCTTGAATACCGTTAAACTGGTTGATTTGTCTTGGATTTAATATGTGTTTTGAGCCTACTTTGTTGAATGATTCCTCTGAATCAAAGCAATCGAAAAATTGCAGTGCTTTTAAAAAAAGTAAAAACTGTACGTAAATCGGTGGACTCTGTATTTCATTCTTACTTTTGCCCCATAGGCGGTTTGTACTTTTGGCCCTTCCAAGATTTCTTTTGATTCACAATTTATTTTGCATATTATTATGCATAAGAAGAATCTTTACTTCTTTTGGAAATGGAAAAATTAAATGGAACCTTTACATAAAAGTTCAGTTTTAGAACACCTACTGCACCTTACTGTACAGTTGGTAACTCAAGACCAGTATAAATATGAATAGACTAGTTTATGGACCATATTGAACACTTTCTAGACTAACCCAATATCGATCGTAACTTTTCCAATCACGACATGCCGATATTTGTACCTAATTGGCATAAGATTTCCACACGATTGGCGATAGTAAGCTTTGTGACTGTTGGCACAACCGCATTGCATTTGCCTGAAAGAAACCATATTACCGTTTTTTGTTTCTTCCTATCTCATCACAAGACAAAGAAGGATCCCAAGCATCCAAAAATCTCACATCTATTTAAACGCGTGCCTCCAAAGTTAGGATTTCGCTTGACAAAGATTGAAAAAAAGGAATAGCTCGAATGCGATCATGAAAGTTACAAAATGTTCCTCAAATAACATTTTTTGTGACATGTCAATTGGGTCTCAATTTGCATTCTATGGATTTGAAGTTCCAAAATGTTCCTCAAAAAGCCTTTTTTGTGACATGTCAATCGAATTCATGCAGTATAAAAGTTACAAATTTGATCTCAAATGGCCTTCTATGAACTTGAAGTTACAAAATGTTCTTCAAGTAGCCTTTTTTGTGACATGTCAATCGCATCCGTTCAGTATAAAAGTTACAAATAGGGCCTCAATATGCCATCTATGGACTTGAAGTTACAAAATGTTCCTCTAATAGCCTTTTTTGTGACATGTCAATCGCACTCATTCAGTATAACAGTTGAAAATTGGGTCTAGCCTTCTATGGACTTGAAGTTGAAAAATGTTCCTCAAATAGCCTTTTATGTGACATGTCAATCGCAATCATGTCGTATAAAAGTTATAAATTGGGCGTCAAACAGTCTTCTATGAACTTGAAGTTTCAAAATGTTCCCAAAATAGCCTTTTGTGACATGTCAATCGCTTTCATGCAGTATAACAGTTACAAATTGGATCTCAAAAAGCCTTCTATGGACTTGAGGTTCCTAAATGTTCCTCAAATAGCCTTTTTTGTGACATGTCAGTTGGGGATTTTTTTTTATTATCTGACAATTTGCGCCGGGGGTCTTCAGATTTTCCCCAAAATTGAAAATTTGGTTCCTTTTTGCGACTTAAAAACACATGTATTTTTTCAGATTTCTAACATTTTTATTTTTTGAGCTAGCTTCGGTTAGATTTTTTTGTAAATAAAAAATAACCATTTTTCAAAGCTACATAACTCTGTTGTTTCTTAACGGAAATTATAAAATAGCACATCGAAATGCATTGAAATTTTATAAGCTTTCCAAATAGAATAGTTGAAAAAAATTAAATAATGACCTTCAACATGAAAAGTTGTAAATAAACTTTAATTGGCGTCTAAAAGTACCGTCTGCACCACCGAATATTTTGCAAAAAATACCATTGTGTAGCTCAATTCATGATGCAACTTTCATCTGAGGACACCAAAGTGGGCCATTAACACCTTGAAGAGTTATGAAAGAAATAATGACAATAAATTTCTTTTTTTGCATCGAAAACAAACAATGGTCGAACAACTACACTCACATATGGAGATAGTGCGCACTTCTAACAACATGGAAACAAAAGAACTTACCAAAGCAGGTAAAAAACACTACTTTTTCGTGCTTTGTAGAGTGTTTGCAGCATAACTGACTTTAAATTTTAACCAAAATTCTGAGTATCGTATTGTTTAAGTGATATAACTAATAATGGGAATGTTGCTTCTACAACCTGGTCATATACTATGTAACTTATTAATTTTTCGATCAAAGATCATTGTGAAGCATAATCAATGCCAATAGTAGAAGGTTCAGTCCCTGTGTTTGGGATCACAAAAATGTGATTAAAAAAATGAAATATAGACGTGCTTTACATAGTTTTTATATCGGGAGCTAAGCACTGGACACCAAAATCCTTTCCCATTGATTAAAAAAGTATGAGAAAGTGGCACAAATGTTGTAGAAATAATCAAAAAGCTCAGTATGGCCAGCCCAGGCTGTAAAATGATGAAAATATGATACTTTTACCGTATTCGTTTTCTACATTCGTCCAGTTTTGAGGTTTACCATACTAGAACGAACATAATTCGTCGTCAGTGTTTTGCTACCTCGATTGCTCACACACGAATCTTCAGTGTTCCACCGTTCATTTTAAATCAAATCTGGGGAATTACGGATGCAAAACTTAGCGCATAAACTTCTAAAAATGACAGCAAAATTCGCAAAACTTGTTGTGACCTGGTGCAAAACTGGGTATAAACGAATACGTTAATAGATTTTTGGATTTAACATGAAGTCAGTTAAGCTGCAACAATCTACCGCCCCTTCTTTCATAACAGTCCCATATACAAAAATAAGCAAGCGAGACAATCAGCTTTTTCTGTTTTGGAATATATTTTTAACTTGTGACCACCAGTTTCAGCATAAACGAAAATCGTTTCTAGGTTGTCATAATAAATCGTAAGGCCTGAAATTTTCGAAATTGGGTTATTGGTAAGGTCGAGAGCACCATTTTTATTCATTATGGGACTGTTAATCGACCATATTTGAAACCTTTTTCGAATCTACTAGCATAACAGTCCCATACAAAATATATTTTTCTCACCAAGCTACTTTCTAAGACTTAAATTTGATCATTTTTGAACTTCTAAATGCAATTGTCAGAAAAAGAAACATACTTTTGCAAAAAAATATCATGAATTCATCAATCAAGATTTTTGATTGCATCCGATAGTTTTTCGCTCAGGAAGTCATTCCTAAGAAAGTCAGACCTGCCTTCGAAAACTAGTGTGCATCATTCGACATCAAGTGAGTTAAAAAAATGTTTAAATGATTCAAAGCAATAAACTAAAGACTATTTCGCCGAAAGAAACATTGAAAAGTAACCAAATCCGTGGTATTTCACATATAGGACTGTTATTCAGGTATATTTCATATAGGACAGCCACGAATTGATATTTTTTTTTTCGAAATTTCTAGAACAAAACTTCTTTTTTTAGTCTTTTATGTTGAAGCCTTATGTTGACCTAAAATGACGAATATTCATATGGGACTGTTATGCGAGTAAGGGCAGTCTGAAAAGGACAAAAAAATAGTGTTTTTTACCAGCTTTGATAAGTTCTTCTGTTTCCATGTTGTTAGAAGTGCTTCCTATCTCCATATGTGAGTGCAGTTGTTCGACCATTGTTTGTTTTCGATGCAAAAAAAGAGATTTATTGTCATTATTTCTTTCATAACTCTTCAAGGTGTTAATGGCCCACTTTGGTGTCTTCAGATTAAAGTTGCATCATGAATCGAGCTACACAATGGTATTTTTTGCAAAATATTCGGTGGTGCAGACGGTACTTTCAGACGCCATTTAAAGTTTATTTACAACTTTTCATGTTGAAGGTCATTATTTAATTTTTTTAAATTTTTCTATTTGGAAAGCTGATAAAATTTCAATGCATTTCGATGTGCTATTTTATAATTTCCGTTGAGATACAACAGAGTTATGTAGCTTTGAAAAATGGTTATTTTTTATTTACAAAAAAATCTAACCGAAGCTAACTCAAAAAATAAAAATATTAGAAATCTGAAAAAATACATGTGTTCTTAAGTCGCAAAAATGAACCAAATTTTCAATTTTGGGGAAAATCTGAAGACCCCCGGCGCAAACCCGTCAGATAATAAAAAAAAATCCCCAGTTGTCTTCTATGGACTTGAAGTTGAAAAATATTCCTCAAATAGCCTTTTTGTGACATGTCAATCACATCCATTTGGTATAAAAGTTACACATTTGGTCTCAAATAGCCTCCTATGGACTTGAAGTTGCAAAATGTTCCTCAAATAGCCTTTTTTGTGACATGTCAATCGCATTCAGTATAACAGTTAAAAATAGGGTTTTAAGTAGCCTTCTATGGACTTGAAGATAAAAAATGTTTCTCAAATAGCCTTGACTGTGACATGCCAATCGCATCCATTCAGTATAACAGTTTCAAATTGGGCCTTAAATAGCCTTCTATGGACTTGAAGTTGGAAAATGTTCCTCAAATAGTCTTTTTTGTGACATGTCAATCGCATTCAGTATAACAGTTAAAAATAGGGTCTTAAGTAGCCTTCTATGGACTTGATGGTAAAAAATGTTCCTCAAATAGCCTTAGTTGTGACATGCCAATCGCATCCATTTAGTATAACAGTTACAAATTGGATCTTAAATAGCCTTCTATGGACTTGAAGTTGGAAAATGTTCCTCAAATAGTCTTTTTTGTGACATGTCAATCGAATTCATGCAGTATAACAGTTACATTGGGTTAGTTACAATTGGGTCTCTAATAGCCTTTTGTGGTCTTGAAGTTACAAAATGTTCGTCAAATAAACTTTTTTGGGACATGTCAATCACATTCAGTATAACAGGTACAAATTGGGCCTTAAATAGCCTTCTATTGACTCGAAGTTCTAAAATGTTCCTCAAATAGCCTTTTTTGTGACATGTCAATTGCATTCATGCAGTATGAAAGTTACACATTGGATCTCAAATATCCTTCTATGGACTTGAAGTTCCAAAATGTTCCTAAAATAACCTTTTTCTTGACATGTCAATCGCATTCAGTATAACAGTTACACATAGAGTCTTAAGTACCTTTCTATGGACTTGAAGTTAGAAAATGTTCCTCAAATAGCCTTTTTTGTGACATGTCAATCGCACCCATTCAGTATAACAGTTACAAATTGGGTCTAGCCTTCTATGGACTTGAAGTTTAAAAATGTTCCTCAAATAGCCTTTTTTGTGACATGTCAATCGCATCCATTTAGTATAAAAGTTACAAATTGGATCTTAAGTAGCAAATGGTACTTAGCTACTTAGCCTTCAATGGTAGTAGCAAATGGAGATAGTTTGGACCGACGCAACTAATTGTATACTTACTAGCTATCCTGTTTGTTGAAAGGTAGCTTGATGTTTTTTGACTGATTGATATGCTTTTTTAAACCTCCATTTTTAACTTCTTTCCCTTTTTTGTTATTTTTTGTATTATTCTTGCAAAATGCTGATAATAAAAGTAAAATTTAAAAACCGATTTTTAAAAATGGGGGGGGGGGGGTTTATTAAAGCTACGTTATTATCTAGGGGGGGACTATGACTTTGTGACGAAATGCTACGACGGGGGAGGGGGGGTATAAAAACTCGTTAAAAAAAAGCTACGTCATTTATGGATGTTCCCTTAAGCTGTGTTGATCTGTTTAACGAGACTTTTGGTTGCTTGGAACGGAAACAATCACCGGCCAAGTGCTATTTTCTTGCTTCAAACCACCGGCAAACAACCTCCGGCCAGGCTGCTCGACGTTGTGCATGTGTCTCTGAAAGATATTCTTGTTTCCCTCGTATGTTTCTATGTAGTAGTTATACATCATTTTGCTCGAATGCTACAGTCTTTGTGCCAGTAGTCGCAAAGGCAGTCTTGTCATCTTTGGCGCAATGCACGTTTCAGTACAGCGCCCAAAGAAGAGATTGTGCAAACTCTTTTTCGGGTATAGATAGATCGATAAAACAAAATTTAAGTTTAAATGTCAAAATAGAACTTCCTTATTCCAATTTGCCTTATTTGCAAATTTGAGGCAATTTTTTCCTCCGCATCCTAGTCTACTTAGAGAGAGAAAAGTCATTGAACAGAGCTATTGTACACCCATAGAAGAAGTTGCAAAAATCCGATGCCTATTTAATAAATCTCTGTGCCGAAAATGCGCTGAAAAGTGTACTGTTCCAAAGATGATATGATGAAAAAAACAAAATTGGCATAAAGACTCGAGCTCTCAAGCTTAATTATTCCAAATAAAAAATATTGTGAGAATCGAACTCACTGCAACATCTTATCTCAGCTTGCCAGTCCGATGTTTTACCCAGTGCACCATCTGAGTAGGTTAGCAAACGAAAGTTTATTGTCATAGTCCTTCTGCCAGAACCGATTACCAAAAACGCACTGCATTAGCCGAGAAGAATGAGGTGGGAATGGGAAACTAGAAACTGTTTTCTATCGCCGGCCGGTTTACATACACACGCGCAGCTCATCTTAGCGCCACCAGGGCTTTGCCGTCGGATGGAAACAAAGATTTTTTTTCTAATCGGTACATCATTCGACAATATCCTTGCGAGTTGATTGTTTCCATCCAGTTTTGTCTTGTCGTTGGATATGGTATATGTTTTATTTGTTTTTTTTTAGAAATATGCAATGCTGTTGCGCTGGAAGGACAATGCCAGTTATTAGAAAGCTTGTTAATGCCGGTCCGGCATAGAACCTAATACTGAAAATTCCACCTTCAAGGAAGTTCATTATTGGACAAGTCTGATTTGTAGGGGTAGCAAGTTGAATTTTTTTTTCTTATGTCCAGCAGTAGAGGCTTATGATAAAAAAGTTATGTATCCGTTTTCTAATAGCATAATTAAAAACAGAACTGCATTGTTCAACAATTAAACCAACAGGTCTGGCATCTCTGACTCCCGAATGAGATTCCACCCGAAAAGATTTCGCACTAACTAAAAGCGGCAAGGGTCAAATGACTTTTACCTTGGTTGGTTGGTCCCTTCGATAAGAGAGATTCGGCACTGCCCGCCTGTTTGCTTCCCTTCCTAGCTCTAGCAGCCCACAATTGCCGGGACCATAAAACGCAGAGCACCGGGAGCATCCCAACCAACCAACCCAAATCCAACCAGAAAAGTAAAGCAATGTTCTGTTACCCGCCCCTCGAATGTCGCTCCCAGTTCCCCTTTCCTGTTTGCTTGCTCTGCCACTTGTGATTGAGTTCACTGTATGGGAATCCCCTTACGTAATGAAAGAAAAGCGGAGCGATGATATTCTTTGGCTTTGCTCTGTGTTCTGTTCTGTTTTCTGTTTTGTGTGATGTGAATTGTAGCAGTTTCTGGTTTTCCTACTTTCTGGTTGGTGTGTTTTTTCTTCTTCTGTTGTTGATTTAGTTGGTGCCAACAACGCCAACAAAGGGCAACGTCGGGGAATTCGTTGGGGTTTCGATGGTTGAGGATGGGAAGGTGAAATGAAGAGAAGAACCAAGACTTTTCTTGACAATTCCTCGCACATTTCCATACACCGACGACTACTTGGATCGGGACCGATCCAAAACACACTCAAGTAACAACAGTCACGTTTCGCTGTATTTCTCCTCCGCTACGACTTAAATCTACCGATAGCGCGATGATATGTTTGCCGTATACAGGGAACATCTTACCGAAATTTCTCCCATCCTCGTAGACGTACGCTGCTGCGCTGCTACACCAAGCAGTCAAGTTATGTAGGCGACGGAATTCCTCCAAACCTTGGGAGCAGCTGTAGGGTGCCAAGCCAAAACAACACACAGTGATATCCGCGTTTCACCCACATTCAAAGCACGGTCATGTACATACCGCTACTTTATCTCATTCGCTTGCTTGCTCACTCACTCTTCTTAGTGTTATCTCTCTTGCCTGCTTCTTCTGCTGAACCGTGAAACGGAAAAACGATTTCATTGCTTCACCCTCGCTCGGCACTTGCTGCTGCAGTTCGTTCGTTTACTGTTGGTGCTACACCTACATACAACAAGAGAGCAAGCAAGCATTCTGGGTGCTTCGTAGACAACTGTCTACCGCCCGTTTAGCTTGGTGGCAGCTTGGCAGATTTCGCCTAACCGGGTCCAACCTTCTTTTCCTCCTACCCCCAAACGACGACGACTGTTTTTGCCATCCCCACATCATTCAGGTTGAATTACTCGGGGCGGTATGAACTTTCCAGAACCGTAGAACAGAAGAAGTTGATACATCACGCTGCTCTGTTTTGGGTAAGGGGTCGTTAAGGTGGTGCAATAAATTTATTTTACTTCGCAAAAGTCTTGAAATTTCTTGCAACGTCTTTGACAACTCGTGAATTTCCAATTATCAAAACATTGTATTAATAGCTAAAGAATGTATACTGCGAAAAGCAGTGGTCCCAAAATTCTCCCTAGGGAAGTCATTACGAAGAGGAGGTCTAATTGAGCGATTAACTTCGTTATAATCACGAGTAATTGCCGAACCGTTGCCGAAAACGCCCGACCCGATCGAACCGCCCTAAGACAGCCGCCTCGACTCCGCTTGTTGCCGCCGTTCGTCGTCGTCGTTGTTGTTGGTGTCATTTTACCGTTTTACTGCTGTGCTGGCTGACTTGACTGACTGCCATAACTTGTTACACCACCCACCCCCACAAAGCTGCTGTTGCTGCTCCTAAGTTGTTGTTGTGTTACCGATTTGTGGAGACCGGCTGAGCTGTTAAGACCGATCTGGGTTGTGTCGAGAGAGGGATTTCCCCGCGAGAGTCTCTGTACCGAACGTAAACAACAACATCATCAACACTTTTAGGAATTTAGTGAGCGAGAGCGTATTTTTTTCTGGCAAAGTGTTGGATCGTGAATTGCCTATGATGATGTGATAAAAATAAATCATGACACGCCGAATTCGATTTAATGCTATATGTGATTGCCGTATCTATCGATGAGCCAATACCTACCATCTATTTACGGGAATTAGCATCCTAGCACTCGCTTCCTAATAATTTAAAAAGACTGACTGAAAATGACAACAAATTGCCATTACTGAGGGCGGGAAGTGGTAGCTGCTTTGAATTACTGCTTGTTTTTCTTTCAAATTTAAAAACTAAAGATTCATGTTGCAGATTTCAGAATTCAGAATTCAGAATTGAGAATTCAGATTTCAGATTTCAGATTCTGATTTTAGATTTAGATTTAAGATTTCAGTTTTCGGATTTTAGATTTCTGAATTCAGATTTTTACCTTTGGCTGAAAGCAAAGTATCATCAGCAAATAATCTTCTACCTTTTCCTTCTGGTACATCAGGAAGATCAGAAGTAAAAATATTGTATAAGATTGGCCCAAGTATAATACCGGAGCGAAGTTGGCCTTGCTCGAGTGTGGTCGCATTTTTTTCCGCGGTCGCGTTTTACTTCGTGATTTCTTTAAATTTATATTTCCCTTACCATTTTTCAATAAGTAAAACAGCGGTAAAGTCTTTTATGTATATCGTTCAATTCATAGAGATTAAGTGGGTTATAAATTTGAAACCTTAAGTGGAGTGAAATAAATGCTTTTCGTAATGGTTTGTGAAGTTGTTGAAAGTGGCCGAATGTGGCTGGTACTACGCTTTCCGGACCGGCCCAGGACCATTCTTAGAAGACACCCAGGAACTCTTGAACTCTTGACTGATTCGGATATATAAGATAAGTACCTGTTTTAATTTGGTGAATGAATTTATTCAAGATGTGTCAGAAGTTCGGTTTCCACGACCGAGGAATTTTGATTTTTTTTTTTCGAGCAGGTGGTCGTAACAGCCATCGATTGCTTTGATCTTAAAAATGCTCAATGCAGAAATCCGAAATACATAGTTAAGCATTTAAGAGTTTAAACTTATCATAATTTCACACCACTTTTTTAAATGATAACAATTTTCATTTTAATTTCTTTTGCGGGCTGCGTGCGCGTGAGTGTGCTCACTGTATTGATTGCTGTTATTGTTAGTAAATCAATGCGTTACTTAACGTCATCTAGTAGTTATAAAATAAGCATTTAAGTTGCTTCATAAACTATGCATTGAAATTTAAATAATTTTGATAATATATGTGTGAACAGTTCAAACTCAAATGTAATATTCTTTATTCTAAACATTATTGCGGTGAGTATAGTGTTCGTAAGTATCGTAAGTTCCTAATTCCTTAACAGCATCTAATGTATCAATATTCCGTATACACTTTCCCAAATAACATAAATTCATATTTAGGTCTTTCCATATTCAAAATATTATATGAAGCGTTTGGTAGGGATCTCCACGCCTCATTCTGCCCCTGTATCCTGTATCTTTCGCGGTTTTCATCACATGGTTGGCCTGGCCGTAGTAATATCTGCAATGCATAGGAATATGTAACAGATAATACGCTGAAAAGAAAAATGATAGACGCAAGTCTCTCATTTTCCAGGATGCCTACATGTTTTGGCCATGTTGATGTAAGAAGACGAAGAAGAAGATTTCTGAATTCAGATTTCAGATTCAGATTTCAGATTCAGATTTCAGATTCAGATTTCAGATTCAGATTTCAGATTCAGATTTCAGATTCAGATTTCAGATTCAGATTTCAGATTCAGATTTCAGATTTAAATTTCAGATTTCAAATTCAGATTTCAGATTCAGATTTCAGATTCAGATTTCAGATTTCAGATTCAGATTTCAGATTCAGATTTCAGATTCAGATTTCAGATTCCGATTTCAGATTCAGATTTCAGATTCAGATTTCAGATTCAGATTTCAGATTCAGATTTCAGATTCAGATTTCAGATTCAGATTTCAGATTCAGATTTCAGATTCAGATTTCAGATTCAGATTTCAGATTCAGATTTCAGATTCAGATTTCAGATTCAGATTTCAGATTCAGATTTCAGATTCAGATTTCAGATTCAGATTTCAGATTCAGATTTCAGATTCAGATTTCAGATTCAGATTTCAGATTCAGATTTCAGATTCAGATTTCAGATTCAGATTTCAGATTCAGATTTCAGATTCAGATTTCAGATTCAGATTTCAGATTCAGATTTCAGATTCAGATTTCAGATTCAGATTTCAGATTCAGATTTCAGATTCAGATTTCAGATTCAGATTTCAGATTCAGATTTCAGATTCAGATTTCAGATTCAGATTTCAGATTCAGATTTCAGATTCAGATTTCAGATTCAGATTTCAGATTCAGATTTCAGATTCAGATTTCAGATTCAGATTTCAGATTCAGATTTCAGATTCAGATTTCAGATTCAGATTTCAGATTCAGATTTCAGATTCAGATTTCAGATTCAGATTTCAGATTCAGATTTCAGATTCAGATTTCAGATTCAGATTTCAGATTCAGATTTCAGATTCAGATTTCAGATTCAGATTTCAGATTCAGATTTCAGATTCAGATTTCAGATTCAGATTTCAGATTCAGATTTCAGATTCAGATTTCAGATTCAGATTTCAGATTCAGATTTCAGATTCAGATTTCAGATTCAGATTTCAGATTCAGATTTCAGATTCAGATTTCAGATTCAAATTTCAGATTCAGATTTCAATTTCAGATTTCAGATTCAGTTTTCAGATTCAGATTTCAGACTCAGATTTCAGATTCAGTTTTCAGATTCAGATTTCAGATTCAGATTTCAGATTCAGATTTCAGATTCAGATTTCAGATTCAGATTTCAGATTCGGATTTCAGATTTCAGATTCAAATTTCAGATTCAGATTTCAGATTCAGATTTCAGATTCAGATTTCAGATTCAGATTTCAGATTCAGATTTCAGATTCAGATTTCAGATTCAGATTTCAGATTCAGATTTCAGATTCAGATTTCAGATTCAGATTTCAGATTCAGATTTCAGATTCAGATTTCAGATTCGGATTCAGATTTCAGATTCAGATTTCAGATTCAGATTTCAGATTCAGATTTCAGATTCAGATTTCAGATTTCAGATTCAGATTTCAGATTCAGATTTCAGATTCAGATTTCAGATTCAGATTTCAGATTCAGATTTCAGATTCAGATTTCAGATTCAGATTTCAGATTCAGATTTCAGATTCAGATTTCAGATTCAGATTTCAGATTCAGATTTCAGATTCAGATTTCAGATTCAGATTTCAGATTCAGATTTCAGATTCAGATTTCAGATTCAGATTTCAGATTCAGATTTCAGATTCAGATTTCAGATTCAGATTTCTGATTCAGATTCAGATTTCAGATTCAGATTTCAGATTCAGATTTCAGATTTCAGATTTCAGATTTCAGATTTCAGATTCAGATTCAGATTTCAGATTCAGATTTCAGATTCAGATTTCAGATTCAGATTCAGATTTCAGATTCAGATTTCAGATTTCAGATTCAGATTCAGATTCAGATTTCAGATTCAGATTTCAGATTCAGATTTCAGATTCAGATTTCAGATTCAGATTTCAGATTCAGATTTCAGATTCAGATTTCAGATTCAGATTTCAGATTCAGATTTCAGATTCAGATTTCAGATTCAGATTTCAGATTCAGATTTCAGATTCAGATTTCAGATTCAGATTTCAGATTCAGATTTCAGATTCAGATTTCAGATTCAGATTTCAGATTTCAGATTCAGATTTCAGATTCAGATTTCAGATTCAGATTTCAGATTCAGATTTCAGATTCAGATTTCAGATTCAGATTTCAGATTCAGATTTCAGATTCAGATTTCAGATTTCAGATTCAGATTTCAGATTCAGATTTCAGATTCAGATTTCAGATTCAGATTTCAGATTCAGATTCAGATTCAGATTTCAGATTCAGATTTCAGATTTCAGATTCAGATTCAGATTCAGATTTCAGATTCAGATTTCAGATTCAGATTTCAGATTCAGATTTCAGATTCAGATTTCAGATTCAGATTTCAGATTCAGATTTCAGATTCAGATTTCAGATTCAGATTTCAGATTCAGATTTCAGATTCAGATTTCAGATTCAGATTTCAGATTCAGATTTCAGATTCAGATTTCAGATTCAGATTTCAGATTCAGATTTCAGATTCAGATTTCAGATTCAGATTTCAGATTCAGATTCAGATTTCAGATTCAGATTTCAGATTCAGATTTCAGATTCAGATTTCAGATTCAGATTTCAGATTCAGATTTCAGATTCAGATTTCAGATTCAGATTTCAGATTTCAGATTCAGATTTCAGATTCAGATTTCAGATTCAGATTTCAGACTCAGATTTCAGATTCAGATTCAGATTTCAGATTCAGATTTCAGATCCAGGTTTCAGATCCAGGTTTCAGATTCGGATTACAGATTCAGATTTCAGGTTCAGATTTCAGATTCAGATTTCAGATTCAGATTTCAGATTCAGATTTCAGATTCAGATTTCAGATTCAGATTTCAGATTCAGATTTCAGATTCAGATTTCAGATTCAGATTTCAGATTCAGATTTCAGATTCAGATTTCAGATTCAGATTTCAGATTCAGATTTCAGATTCAGATTCAGATTTTAGATTCAGATTTCAGATTCAGATTCAGATTCAGATTTCAGATTCAGATTTCAGATTCAGATTTCAGATTCAGATTTCAGATTCAGATTTTAGATTCAGATTTCAGATTCAGATTTCAGATTCAGATTTCAGTTTCAAATTTCAGATTCAGATTTCAGATTCAGATTTCAGATTCAAATTTCAGATTCAGATTCAGATTTCAGATTCAGATTTCATATTTCAGATTACAGATTCAGATTCAGATTTCAGATTCAAATTTCAGATTTTTAGCAAAAATTTAGATTTTAGTTAGGCCGAATGTACGTGAATTTTTTTGAAAAGTTAAGTTTTTGCAGAAAGTGTTTTATTTCAGACAATAACAATTACTGAGTTGAGTAAAAAAATCACCTTTCTACTAGTTTTAATGATTTTCGCAATTTTTCTGGTTGTTTCTGATAAAAAAAATTTGAATCACCAATTCCGAAGCTGGAAGAAAATTTAAATTGAAGGAAACGTATCAAAAAATCCGGTAGGCGTATTCTAAAACCGAAATTTGCTTCCAAGTTATGTTATTAATGAATTTGTAGATAGTAGTTTAATAGTTTAATTAATCAAACTTTTTATAGACGTAAATTCGCAAAGTTAAACAACTATTCGTTTATTTTTGGGGGATTTGTCCATGCTTTCCTTCAAATAGGAGATTTTCTTTAAAACTTCTGTTTGAATGCTTGATGAAGAGGCAGTTATTTTTTGTTCCCGAAACTATTTATTCTTGTAAAATGGATAAATATCCAAAAAGTTTGATTCAGACGCAAATTTTTCGGATATTCATTCAATGTTTATTTCCAATTTCGACCAGAATTGAAGTTTTTTTTACATGCATTCTTTGTCAATTTGAATAAATTCCATTACTTGAAAAGCCATCAGTTGATCGTTGAATGCACCCTCCGTTCAAACCTTCCCCGTTTTTCATCTGACAAGGCTCATATCACACTGGGATTCTTCCGATCCTCAAAGAGTTGATATGCTTCAACTGCTGGAGTTGGAATACTAGGTGGTTTGTGGTATCGCTGACGAAATGTCTCAACTAAGTTCATTCGTATTCGAAAAAATGATTGATTCCGGGTTCTGGATCTTGGATTCCACTAAAAGATGTTCCGATTTGGATGGATTTGGTTCCGCAGTTGCATGTTAGCAAAACACAGCTTTTTCCGGAAAACTAAAAATTAATATACATTGAGCAATAAACGGGGTTTTAAAACAAAGATGATTCTGAAGTTCACTTTTTCTTACTATATTCGCTAATAAAACCTTGAATAATATTCCAACTAACACTGAAATTTGAAAACTTTCCGTTTTGTTTCGGAAAAGTTGTACGCACATTGACATTTCCACACAATGTGGTACAAAGAAGGTGATGAAGAAACACACACACTATTACAGAACTCGTTATTCAAAAAGAAAAAAGGTAAACAAAGCCTATGTCTTATGCCAGAATGTTTATGTATCCCAGTCGAGAATTGTAAACAGCAGTTGGCAATGGTTTTTTCTCTAGTTTTCGCTGGTAAAGCGATGATGGTTGTTTGTTCGAAAATGCAACTGACGTCACGAATTGGCATGGTTACAATGTTTACAAAAAAAAAACATTAACTAACATTTAGCACGGGGTTTCCATCGCCACCTGAGATGTGTATACAGGTTGATTTCCACCCATAATATCATCATTTTGATCGCAGCGCCCTCTGAGTGTCGTTTCTATCGCGAATAGCGAATTTTGCAAAATTACTCCTGTGTTTTGCAGAACCATAACGTGTTTTGACATTTGAGTCCTTAACATCATCATTTTGATCGCAGCGCCCTCTGAGAGTCGTTTCGAGCTGAAAATTGTCAATAGGAAGCATTATCGACTTTGGTTGCCACATTCCTAAACTAAGGGTGCCAGATTGCCCGGTTTTATCCGGGCTTGCCCGGATATTTTATACAAAATGTGGGAAAAATCCGGCCCGGAACGGGTGCCCGGATTTATTTACTTTATTTGGCAATTCAAACAAAAAAAAACAAATTGTGTTGTTAAGATTTTCTATTTATGCGTCAAAACCTAATTTTTTTGAGTAAGTTATACAAAAATCATCATGAAAGATTTTTTGAAGCCTAAAATACGATTTAATATCTGTCGATACATTTTGATAAAAAAATTATTTTTCAATTTTTTTCTTGAGTAATTTTTGAGTTTTGACAAAATTCTCCCGGCTATTGCCCGGATTTTTGGTCCCGGTGTTTGCTCAATTTTGCCTGGTTTTTATATAAAATTGCCGGGATTTGCCCGGCCCGGCTTCTAGCTGAATAAATTCTACTAACCTTATCCTAAACACTAAACACACATGTGCTTTCTTAGATGCGAACCCGATTCTATCGTGTTGCTTATCGTGCAGTATAAATTACTTTTAGAACTCAATTTTTGGTGACTGTTGTTTCTAGTAAAAACCCTTCATTCACGAAGGCATTCAAGAATTTTGGAAATCCGCTTCAGAAACAACACTTTCTTATCTAAGTTTGTGGCATATCGGCAAATTGAAAATCTAATTAGAGAGCAATTATGATAGATATGAAAATTGATAGGTGGAAAGGTCAAAGCTAGAGCGCTTTGGGTAGAAGAAACGAATAGATGGTGAAACTGTGAGCTTAGGGCATTGTTTCTTATCGACAGCATGAAACTGCATGTGTGATTCTTTACCCGGCATCTGCTGGCTGTTTGTAGTAAGTGACGAAGAAGCCACATTGCTACCCACAACCAGCCCAGATGGGTCGAACACATGAGGTTGCGTCCGACCGGGCAAAAACACTTTGGAATACTCTGGATGCCCCTTCTGACCTTCCTAAGATAATGCTGAACCATTTTGGAGATGAAATTCTGAAAAAGTCGATGTAACTTGCCCCACGGTGTGAATTCACAAGAGTGATTTTTCTGTTAAAAAAATATCTGCCTTCCCTTGAATATCAGTTCCAAAAAATATTCACCTTTCAAAGATAAAAAGGATTGAAAAGCCCTTTTTGTAGCCAAAATATCAAAATGTTTGGTTGAAAATTTGAAGAAACTTCAGTTTAATACAACGCCAGCACTAAATTTTACTTCGGAAGTCCGGACTTCCGATCCCGAACTTACTTTCGAACTTTTGACAGTTGTGTTTGAAAAAATAACAGTGTATTATATGCAACGTTGCCACACATAAATCTGTATCCACCAGAGTATCTCTACATACATTACACTCTTACGGACAAAAATGAGTCACAACGCCATTAGAAAAAATATTAAAAAAAAAATTGAATAAAGAAGTGGTGAGGAGGTTTTATGCCTTTGGGAGAAGTGGATTGAAAAGTGCTACACTCCCAGGGGCTTTTCCCTGCTCACACATAAAAAAAAAGGTACACAAACGATTCAAATGAATTTGTGGCAACGTTGATTGTATGTGAATTTGAAAACAGAAAATTTCGTGGCGCACGCTTAAATAAAACGACTCAATATGTTTTGGTCGGAAGTCAGCCATGATGCCAGTTCACCAACGACGTTTATAAAATTTTTATCTAAACGCACAATATCTACGTCGGATTGTTTATTTCAGGGTGGCCAGCGAACCGAGAAAACCGTGAAAAAACCGGTAATTGAAAATGGGACCGGGAAAACCGGGAAAAACCCGGGAATTTAAAATCAAAACCGGGAAAATTCTTTATGGATAATTTTTCCCCTATATAAACCAATTAAATTCTAAAATTAATTCATATTATAATTTTTTTTTCTCAAGAGCGAAATAACATTGGGATCTAAATTCCATAAGGAAAATGTGGACAAAAGTCGATAATTTCTTGCAAAGTCGAGATTTTTTAGCTCAGCACATACCTTCACATAAAATGCCCCCTTGAAAGATGTACGCTTTAGTGTTCAAGTAGAATTCAGATCTCTTCAAAGAAACATGATGTTTTACTGAGATCCTATATGTGTGTGTTCGTTCTACATATTAAGAAATAATGTAAGAATCACATTAAGCTATTAGCACAACAAAAAGGTTTATTTGAAAAGCTTATTCAAGCCTTAGAATAATTTTAAAAATTCGTGTTAGAACTTCAACTTTGAATTACGATATTCAAATTTTCTGGTTGG